>NW_027464594.1:4757500-4990000 GCF_043290135.1 Rhipicephalus microplus
AATAAATGATCGGTGCGCTTCAGTGCTACGAATTAGCCCACGTACATCTTCACGTTGCGGTGTCAATGTTTATCGTTTTTAAAGCAGAGTAAAAGTCGCCCACTGGCACTACATGGAAGGTCAAAACACTGTGCTATATATACCAGATAGTTCTTTTTCTGTGGTGCATCGTGGGCGGTAAATGTTTTCGGTGTTTTACTATTGAAGTAATAGTGCGTATATATGTATATGCGTGTGTGTTGCATGACCACTGTACTCCGTTCTTCACTGCTGATTAGATTGGAATAAACATGAAATATACTCTATAAGTCCAAGGTAGCTATTTTTTTTTCATTCGTTCAGATGGTTCAACTGTTAGTCCCACTGGAACATTCTACTTGGACCAACATTTAAACCAAGTGGAGTAAGCGCTATGAGGTAACAGCTGAACCCTTGCAGTTGCTGTCGCAGTTAGTCCAAAATTGGTTCAAAATCTGTGGCAGCCCATTTAGTCCCCAAAAGGACCAATGGCATACCCCACTTTAGTCCTTTTCGGCTTAGAGTGTACCTACTAATGTGGCCGAATCGCAGCCATGGCCAAGAACCACACATCACGGAGGAGCACTCCAGCTGACAAGGCCGAGAAAGCAGCGGTGGCACCTCGGCCTCTGGAGAAACTGGAGGACCATGCTGACCAGATCTGCCGCATCTGCCACGATGAGGCTGACCTGGAGAATGGGCCCCTGTTGCAACCCTGCCGCTGCAAGGGAACAATAGCGTTCGTTCACAAGTGCTGCCTCGAGGACAGCCTGCGTGTGTGGGGCGACATGTGCTCAGTCTGCTGCACACGCATCGAGATGCCTTATGAGCGAGCGGTGAGTGCTGACCAGATGCCTCTTTTTTGCTACACTCGGCGACAACTTATATTGACAGTGGAGCGAAGGCTACGGAATCGGAGCACCCGCTCGTTCGCGTTGCTTCCGCGAGTAGCACAGCAACTTGCGGCGGACTTCGGCTCCTGGCTGGCATGGGTAACTTCTTCAGGAAATTATAATAGTAATGGTAGATTATTTCGGACATAATTACATAAAGCATGAAATATATCCACGAGGTAAGGCAAAAGGAGACTCCTACGTCTCCTGACGAGGCCTTCACCCCGGACTAAGACGTGGGACATCCAGGAGCAAAACCAGAGAAAATCAGTACAATACTAAAAAAACAAGTACAGAGAAACCAGAAAAGAAATTAAATACTATACTTTTGCACAGATTATATAAACCAAAATGAACAGTAAAAACACATTAAGACAAATTTTTCAAAGTTTGCATTGTTTGCGTTCAACAACTATTCAAAGTTATGCAAATATACAAAACTACATAATTTTCACGTTCAATGAAAAGCAATTGTATATTCTGAGGAGGCAGGAACAGTTGCTTGTTTTATTTAAACATGGCGTATTTGAGTTTTTATTGACCAATTCGAATAAGGACAGGTATGCGTTTCACATACATAAAAATGTGAATTGAAGAAGCATTTCAATTCTTCCGTGTCAATTTATTGTCATATTGTGAGCATATATATCGTTTTCATACCTTAACAGTGCGTTTGCGGCCACACATACACGCACTACGTCATGGGCGCCATGCTCCTTAGGAAAAGAAGGCGTGCTGAAAAGGTTGTGCTGTCAGGAGAACTGTAAGAAAATGAAGGCATTCCTTGAAAGGGAACAGCACTTGTATCTTACCTACTACTTTCGGGTAACTGTTTGGGTCTTATAATAACTAAAGCCGCAATCAATTCAGCCATGCCAATGAGAAAATTAGCTGTAAAGTACTATGTTTTAGTGAGGTAAGACGCATGCGCTTCAATGTTGTATAGCTTCCACGGTGTTTTCAAGAAAAATTGTCGCCAGGTAAAGGAAAAATTGTGATCAGGAAAATTCATACAGAGACTGCAAGGAGGCATGATAGCCAGTCATGGTGCATCGGAGGTATCTAACATAAGTAGGGTCTCGTCGCAGGTGTTGTAAAGGGTAGGAAGTTCTCGATGATGGCATCCCACCACTGCCACCAGTTATTAAGGGCTCGAGGTCGATGGCAGGTACGGCGACGGGTATCTTTAGGGTAGATGAATCTTCAAGGCCAGCGCATTATGCAAGGCGTTAACAGGTCTTGTTAAGATGCAAGGGATGCTGCGTCGCTTCGTTCTCTAATTATGTGAAGGTATATTTTAGCGTAACAATGAACAGAGCGGGACACCTATAGCGGACACTGCCCGCACTTGACACAGTTGTGAGCAAAACAGTTTCGTCATCTGAAGGGCAAACCTTTCGTTTTCCATCTGAAAAGTGGGGTGTGCACATTTAAATAAAGGCGACGGCTGATTTATCTTTCCCAGGACGCGGTAATAACATAAACTTATATACTTGTTCTCACAAAAATACTTTAATATTTGTTCGAACTTAAGAAATATAGCGTCTACTGCGTGAATTCCACGGTTTTCGTGTTCATACCGCAATCGGTATCTCATATGGCGTGACAATGGCCGATGGCATAACCGAAAGTATTGCGTACGCTACAATTCAGCGTGCAGCGTTTCTAAAGAGCACGTATCGCCAGATCCTGTTGCGAATCATTGTAAATGAGATGTTTGAGCGTGAACGCTAACATCATGGCATGCAGCGAAGCCTCTGATACCTACGCTCAATAGAAATGAAACCATTTCTGATGTTACTGTCCACAGAAATTGCGCGAAGTTTAGCACGCCGAGGTACTCATAGCTCAACTCGCATCAAAATAGCATGTCGCTATGTTACCGAATTTTCGTTGTTTTACAGCCCATTTCTTCACTGCGGCACGTGGAGAATGACTGCTTCGTTGGCTACACGTTATGGAAGTCTTTTCTGGCTTCGTGTGCTACTTCTGCCGCTCCCACGAAAGTTATTTTAGCTTCTGCCACTGTACTTAATACCGGGAAATGATTGCCAAGAAATGTTTTGCCAAATCCTGCTTACATTGCGTTGTGCGAAACTGAGCTATCATCCGAGAAGTAGTTTTTACATCTGCGTCGTGCTCTTTCTACAGAAAAAAAAAGAAACTTGGCGGATCCTTATATAATAGATATCGGTAAAACACGGAAGGGAAACGTGTCTTCGCATAGTGGAACGTGTCTTCGCATGAGTTGTCAGGTATTTATTGTGCATAACAATACTATATCAACCAATTGTAATTTCAAGCCAAAACCGGAAGGCAGCCCGAAACTTGTAGCTCTCGTCTCAAGAAGAAAGGCCGTGCGAAACGAAAATACACGAGGACGAGCACGCAATAAAACGTTCACAGCTCGACACTTAAACCGTGCGGCATGCTCTAACAAAAAGAAGCACCCGTGAAGCGAGCGCACAACTATACACAGGACCAGCGTGAACTATCAATAATAGCATTATTCTGAATGTTTTCAACTAGTAAGCAGTGGTTCACTAGTAAGCACTGATGATACTTTTGGTGCGAATAGAACAAGGACACAAAACATAAATTTGTTATGTGTGTCCTCGTTTAATTTGCGCCCAATGTTTCATCAGTTATCATAATAATATCTGGAGTTTAACTTCCCAAAACTACGGAATTATCTTGAGAGACACCGTAGTGGAAGGTTCCGGAAATTTCGATCACTGGGGGTGCTTTAACCTGCACCTAAGATAAATGCATGGGGAGTGCGAAACTAGCAACTGCCGCAGTTGCTTGTTTCTGAGCAGCGCGCATCTTTCACACACGTGGCCGCTGCGGAGAGTGAAGTGACCTTCGTGCTTCCTGCAACCTCAATGACAACACAAGGCGGCAAATCTCCGCGACTATGAGATATGGGCGCGTTCATCGCAACGCGGGAAGCGAGGACCTTTTAAAGCGCACCACCGCGCCCGTCACGCTATCTCGTTAGTCATAACGAGGGCACGCTGAAGTCGCCGAGCTCTGAGCCTTGCTGAAATAAATGTTGTATATAAATAGCTCGCCATTAGTATACCACGTAAAACGTGTGGTTTTTGGCCGAGTCGTTTTGCGCCGCATGCTGCGGAGCGAGAGGTCGTACGTTCGATTCCCGACAGTGAAACTTTTTCTTGTTTTTCCTATGCCATCTGTTAGTGTATACTTTGCAAAGTCACATGCGTGACAAAAACACGTCAGTGGAGCCGTGGTGAACTCCGCTATAAAATACTTTCCAGTTAAAAATAGTGGTGTGTCATGCATGAGTAACTTTGATGCAGACGTGGACTTTTCGTTTCAGCTTGCAAGAAACGGCTTCCTGTACATTGTGCTGTTTACTGAGACAGAATTCGGGGATCCGAATTATACAGCTTCCCTGCGACAAGTGTCGTGACTTCTCTGCTAAGCGCAATCATACGATGTGTGTAGCAACCGGATGCGCAACACGGTTCTGACATAAACACTGCTTATTTCCAAGGATATGCACTTTACAATTGAAATGAGTAATTGTGACGAAAATTAGCCGTGAGTTCGCCTGGTGCATGTTTTGGTGCATGAATGTGAAGTTCCACCTATAAGTCTATATACAGCAACGCACTTACGCTGTTTACTTCGAAATCATGCAGTCATGTGTATAGCTCAAAAGCAGTAAGTGTTCTATCCTTACTGCAGCCACTCTGGCGTTCCTTCCGCGACTTCGTCAACTGGGAAGAAATGCTGTGCTTTACCACTGAATGCTTCGTGATGGCAATTGCCATGCTCTTTTTGGCGATCGTCGTGGGTGCGCCAGGCTGGATCGCCGTTATGCTTGTCTTCGCCGTACTCTTCCTCATCCTCTCCACCTGCAGTATGATCATCGCTGCAGATAAATGATTTAGGTAAGTGAGATACACGACTATTATCGAATATTCGCAATAAATTGCACACAGCAGGTAACGAGCAACGCCTCTTTAAAAAGAAGACACGGCGTCCAAATACGGATACAAGAAGGAAGTCGGGGCACCACAAATGACTTCCTTATTGCGTCCTTCTTTGCCCACCCTGTCCATTTTAGAATCAACGCATAAGAACTGGCTCAGCTATTTGTTATTCTTGTCCTCCTTGAGGGCACCTTTTTAATAATGCATTATAAGTAACAGAGGAAATTGTTCTGTTGTCATGTACATTTTTAGCTCTTTGAGCACCCGATAAACCTAACAAACTGATGATAGAGCTGACGATTATGTGCGTTGAAGGATGTATACTGCTTATTTCTACCTTTTAGTTTATATATCTCAAAGCTTTGCATGTAGTGCCTGTGGTATCCTTGTTAGAAGGGTAAAGCCCCACATTGTTTTAGACAGCCTTGCACCGACTGTTATTATGCTTCAAGCATTAGCTCGTTGTTTCAGTAGCAGGCATCAGTGATAGTAAGTTCACGCTTTCGAAAGGCAATGTACTTTTGACACAATGTGGGTCGGAGTAATTATAGATATTATGATATGTCTTCTGAGGCTGCTAAATTTTAACTTCATGTGAGGGGTTTTCTACAGGCGTGCCGTAAAATGGTTCTAGCTCAGTAATTGGCATGGCTTACACTCGGAAGTTTTTATGGAGTTTGCCTCAATGACTCCTCGATGTTGTTCAAAATGGGCATAACAACGTTCCCTAAGGCTGTGGCACCAAGACTGCAATCGTTAAGCATTGTTTTTATCATGAAAGTGTCTTATGCCGGGCCCACCACAACTCCGTGACGTGTTTGCGTCCCGGATATGACGTTGTGATACATTACTAACACAGTGCAAAGATAAAAAGTCGGTAGATCTCACGTACCTAGGAATCGACATTATGCGGATCATGCGGAGGGAAGATGAACGTGTTGCAGATTGTTTATTGAGTGACACGCCATGAAATGACGCTAAATATACGTACTAATGTTATACGCACAGGCAAACGATGAAAAGTGTCAGATGTTTAAATAGCCAAGGCATACGATTCTCCCCTTCTCGCCACCGCGAGATAAGGATGCGCGAGGGAGCGTCGCTCCCCTTCTCTGAACTGGAGAAAGTACGCGTATGAGATTAGAGCGGGCGCCGCTGCGCGATGTGGTGACGTGCGCTCATCGCGCCATCTTTCTGGTAATGCCGAAAACACAGCAATGATGAGTGGTAGATATAAATAGCTTGCCGCTTGATCGGTGAAGAACGTTCTCCAGGGTGGCCCAGTGGTTAACGCCTCGCTTTGACGACGCAGAAGCCCCATGTTTGATTTTGCCCGCCAGAGTGCTTTTTTTTCTGGATTTTTTTTCCTTTTTGGCGTTTTCATATATAGCAATACGTATGCATATACGGTGCGTGACATCGACGCCGTCGTCGATGCCTACGCCGGTGGCAAAATTCAGTTGAGAGTGTCTATATAATTGCTGTCGCAATATTAACCAGTTGTTTGCACTTGTGCAACGATGTCAACTGGAACATGCGTATTAGCAACACCAGAAGTCGATATGAAGCACTGATGCTCGCGAGTATGCTGGTCCCGGAGACTGCTACATAACTCGACTTCAGCGCATGGCCAACCACAATTGACGTTAACTAACCACAATTGACGTTACCCCGACGTGACGGCTGTATCAAAGGAGTACAAATGTAATGTTTATAAAATTGGGTAAGCAGCACTGCATCCACTACTGACGTTTCATGAAGATTAGCGTCTGTTTGAAAAGTAGTTGCGAGACCCGGCTTACTTCTGTGGTAAAATGCTTCAGTGCCATGTACAATGCTTGGGTTCGATTTCTCCTGAGACCTGACGTTTATTCTTTGCATTCGTCGGGTCGACGCTACCAACTTCGGGTGTTTCTTAATGCTCGCGCGTTAAAATTGCCCATGCGTGCTCTCGTCGTTCCTGGGTCGATACTAAATGTCTATCACTTGTGGCACATATCCGCATACGCATACCAGTGGCACATAATCGCCCGTGGGTATGTGCCACTGTCTGGCGGGAAGTGTTTGACGTTGTGTGAAACGGGATTGCAAAAGCATTTATGTCTTGACCAACATGTCATATTCCTCAAACCATCTTACCCTAAAATGCTGATTTTGTTCACACCAAAATAAGGAAGTGACCACAAGAGCACCCAAACGAAAGCGGCCAGATAGATATATAGATAGATAGATACGCTCAATGTCGCCGATGTTCACTAAAAATGCTTCGCATTAAAAAAAAAACGAGAACTAAAGTTTCCACACCGGGGTGCCGAACCAGCAACCTCGTGCTCCTGAGCACGCAACGCTAACCACTAAGTTACCCATGGTGCTTTCTCCACCGTGCTGACGGCAAGCCATTTATATACACCATGCTCCGCTGGCGATCCTCAGAGCTCAGCATTTCAGCTCATTTTCTTCATCAGTAGCGATATGGCATGACGTGCGCTTGTTGTGTGCGCGTGCTCTAAAGGTAGTTTTGCCTCGCCACCCCGCGCGTTGATGTGCTCGCGTGCCTCCACATAGCGTGGTCAAAGAGCGTATTGCTGTTATCAATTACTGTGGCTTGCAGGTGTGCGTGTTATTTTGGGATTAAGGTGTTCTGTACCTCCTGTGCCTCCACCGCAAGTGTGCTTTAAAGTTACAGTACATAAAAAGAGCAAGAAAGTCAGTTCGCTCGCTGCCACGGCCGCGTTTGCGAAAGGAGCGGGGTGCTCACACACGAAGAAGTAAGAATTGTGACCGCTGTTCGCGCTCGTCCAGATGCATACTTGAGCGTTCATTTCGTACTTTTTTTCTTTTTGTTGGAGCAGCATGCTTCAAGTATTGAGCTGTGGCAGTTGTTTGACCGCGCTCGTCAAGAGTATGCTCCTTTTGTGCGTGCTTTCTGCTTGAGGTGTGAGCTGCTTGCAGTTCTTCGTGTTCTTCGCGTAACTGCATGCAGCATTCGCCCTTCTGGTGAAACAATGTGCAATGGATGCTCCACCACCTCTGCGAGGACATGTTTCACTTTCGCGCTTTACCAATTTCTAAATAGATGGTGCAACAACGTTTTTTTTCTTTCCTACAGGAAAGTTATTTTGTCAACACGCGACTGAAGTGAGATTGGCGCATTGACCGAAGAAGAGGCCGAGGTGTTTCGAGTAAACAGAGCTGTGCTGATTCGTAGTCAGCGTTATTTTGTCAGTGACTAACTGGTGGAGCTGCTCGGGATACGTCTGCACTCTGACCCCCAGCAACTGGAAGCTCTGGACACCTGTTCAACTTTATGGGTAGCAGACAGCCTATGCAAAAGCTGACGGCTTCAAAGACTGCCTCTGAAGCATGGCCTGGAATATGCACCGCTGAAGCCGGACACAGCCACAAGTCAGACGCTGGAGTCCTACGATGGTACAGGCACCTGCGTCACTGGTTCTCAACGCATTGCCCTTCCCATGACCTTTATATGGTTACCCTCTGAGAACGTCGAGGACTGGTTCGATGATTTCTATCGTATGGCCTATGTCAAGTGCTGGGATGAAAAGAAGTAGTATAGGTATTGGTATATTTCCCTGGAGTGCTTTGCCCAAACACAGTTATTCATGAGCCGTGTATCACTATACCTTTCAGGATTTCTGACGGCAAATACACGATACATGACCTAACACTCTGTTTTCGCAAGAATCTACAGAACTCTTGGCTATAAAATTTACCATGGCTTTCCACTTTGGTCACAAAAAGCTATGTTATGTTTAGCATTTTCTGTTTTTAACTCAATTCGCAATATCAAAACATATGCTCTGATCAATTAGCCGCAGGAAACATCGCATGTCAGTAGTTTTTGCTGAAACTATTAAGTGGTGTTTATACAACTGCGCTTGGAATCAGTTTTAGAAACACGTAGCTGTAGTTCATGTATATGATATTGCAATTTCAATAACCCATGGTTCAATAATGTATAACCCATGGAAAATTAAACGCGATATTGGGCACACAGGTCTATGTAGCTATCATAGCTACGGAGTTCTGGGTGCAGAATATGGCGTTTAATTACAGTATACATAGCTAAGCGCTTCAGTATATCGAGCGTTGTTATATGGAACAATTAACCTCTAAATATAAATTCTTAAATTTGCGTATTCACCTGAGGGCTGGCAATGATGCAACACTCAGCAAAAATAAATGTAATCCAACTTGAATTCAAACGTATATATGATAGGCTAACACTACATTTGTTATACCAAATGTATTACGGCGATGCGACCTTCAGAGAGCGCACTGCGCAGCTCGATTGGAGCGCAAATTTCGGCCTAACACTGGTAGGTACTTCAGGGAGCATGTTGGGAAAGAGCCTAGCCGGCAAAGTTATGGCTGCACTTCTGAGCAAGTGCAAGTCATGAGAGCAACCTTAAAGACGCTTTCCTAGCACGACTTCTGCTGGCACAACGAGAGAAAAGCGCATGACAGGAATGGATGTTATGCAATGGTGACTGTGGTGTAATTTTCTTTATAAAGGTAAACGTTAGAAATTGATGCTATCGATGTGTAGAAAAGTATGCAAAGAAATTTTGAGCAGTCATATATGTTTTATGTAACTAATTCTTTACAGTTGCGTGATAATGCCAACAGCAACACAGCTATTACCAACACTTTAGAGGCGAAAAGCTGACGGGGCGCTTGTGCTTGGGATGATGCAAGCCGTTGCTAGTGTAGACCAAATTCGGTGGATGACACTCAAGTATACAATTAATGCTAAGCCGAAGTGACGCCTGCATCAAAGGAGTACATATATAAAGTTTATAAAATTAGAAAGCCAGTACTACAACCACAAATGAAGCTCCACCAACCATATGACTGCATATATAGGGTCTTTTTCCAAAGCCATTTCGAGACTTGTCATGGTTCTGTGGTAGAATACTTGATTCCCACGCAGAATGCTAGGGTTTTATGTTTACTGAGACCCTGATATCTATTCATCGTATTCGCCGAATCAATGCAGTTGACGTCAGCTTTTCATAACACTCTCACATTAAAATTACCCGTGTGGGTGATCACTGTTCCTCGATAGATATAAATTGTCGATCGCCTGTGGTGCATACCAGCATATCATAAAATTACAATTTCAGTTGGAGACGACGACGAAGTTACTTAGTGATAGAACGCGTCTGTCACTACTAACTGTTTTTCGTTATATTTTCCACAATTCCTGGGACGCTCTCTGCGTGCCGCCTTGTGGCGATGGCAGCGGCGCCTTCTACAGGCCCACGTGGTCAAATGTCGGCGCCCTCAAGCTCTTCTGTGGCTCAAGGCTCATGGTCCATCACCAGCGACGGCTCAAGAGATGCTCCTGCTCTCGTGCCCATGGACGAAGAACCAACTGCTGGCCCGTCTGGCTACAGCTCAACATTTGTAAGCTCCGCAAAGAAACGAGGCTCTTGGTGCAGCTCCAGTGAAGACACGGACATCTACTCAGTCGACGGCGACGACTCATTAGATGGCAGCTTCGTGTCTGTGATGAGCCGCAAGGCCAAAAGGAGGCTCATCAAGACGTCATCACCAGCAAGCACGTCAACCGTGAAGGCAAGGAGTGAACGCTGGCCGCATACCATTCTCTTCATGCCCGTGGATCCTTCCGTCAGCCTTCGCAAATTGAACAGGCAAGCTATTTCCGCTGTTCTTGAGAGAATAGCACAGAATGAAATCAAAGAGGTCCAGCTAAACACACGTAAGAACGTTTTAGCTGTTGACACAACATATGCAGACACGCTGGAGAAGCTTCGAATGATGACAGAGTTTGGAGATGTTAAAGTACGAGCGGTCGTACCGATGACTGGGACCTGCACTGCAGGTGTCATTTACGACATTGACTTGGCAATCCCAAACACTGATCTACCCATTCTGATAAAACCGGCGTACGAAGGAGTGGTCATTAAGCATATAAGCCGCCTCGGGAACAATCGCTGCATTAAGATAGTCTTTAAGGGCGACTCAATCTCTACGCACGTCAAGGTGGGACATTTCCGACATGTGGTACGGCATTTTGTCCCAAAGCCGCTTCAGTACCACAAGTGTTTCAAGATCGGCCATGTCAAGGGCGTCGGTGCGAACTTTACCGTATGCCCCCGGTGCGCGGAGGCGCACACGGTAGACACCTGTTGTGCAACAACTTATAGGTGCAGCAATTGTCGAGGTACGCATGAAGCCACGTCTAAGGAATGCCCAAGACTCAAGAAAGAAATGGGTATCCTGAAAGAAATGGTCAGGGATAACTCCACCCACAGAGAAGCTTCACAGAAAATCCGGCGTCGACGTCGCCACCGACGGAAGCGCTCCAGTCATTGTGATAATCATGGACCACTTCGGTCTACACCACCATCAACATCCAGTAGAAAGCCAGAGAGTACAAGAATACCTCCACCGGCGAAGCCTCTCTCCCCTGAAGACTGGCCGGTGCTTGCGAACGCACGGCCTTCCGAGCAGCCTTCCCGCTCTCTGCTCCCAGTGAAAGCCAATGCTGCTGATGACGAGGCTCCAACAGCAGATCATCAAATTATTCCTATGCTGCGATCCATTGTGAGTGTCATCAGAAGTCTTCTGACAAGCATCGATACGCCAACTGCTAGGAGCGGCCTACAGGTGCTGGACGCGTTGAGTCCGGTCCTTGCAAGCCTCCAGTAAAGCCATGGCCGACAATCACAAGTCGTTCCGACAGGAGGTCAGAGAAGCGTCGATTTTTCAGTGGAACGCAAGAGGTCTGAGATCTCGCATATCTGATTTTCGCCAGTTCGTTCATCTGTACCGATTTCCTATCATGATTATATGTGAACCGAAATTATCGCACCCAATCATATTATCCGGCTACGAGTCATTTTTCTCCTCAAGTGATACAGAAAGTAGCATGTTTGTTGTATTTATTCGCCGGGAGCTTACTTACGTCGTCCAGCCAGTGCAACCACACGACGGCAATCAGTATGTGTGCTTGTCTGTTAAAAAAGGAAAGGTGACATTCGCACTTCTAGGTGTGTATATATCCCCATCAAGTAAATTCGACGCCAATAAACTAGACGGCATATTAAGGGCACATCCGGGTCCGTGGGTTATCACCGGGGATTTCAATGCGCATCATCCCATCTGGGGAAGCTCAAGGCTTAATTCAACGGGACGACGTCTAGCATCATTGGTTTCTAGCCATGGTCTCATCCTTCTGAATGACGCCAGTCCTACGTTTTTACGAGGCACTACATATACCAGCTGCCTTGATTTGTCCTTTGTTTCACGCCAATTTGCTACACGGATAAAGTGGTTTTTGGACATTGAAACACACGGACGCGACCACATCCCCACTTACCTGAAGATTAAAGGTATTTCGAACACGTACTCCTCTACCACAACACAAAGAATAGATTGGAGTGTGTTCAAAACTCAACTTGAGAATGCTTGTGAAGAAGGCCTGTCCAACGGTCTTCAGCAAGCTATTAAGGAAACTGCACATGCGGCTATGCGCACAATAATATGCTCTTCGAAGTACTCTGAATTTGACCTCGAGCTGGAGCGATTTCGTGCGATCCGCCGTCGTGCCGAAAGACGATACCGACGCACCGATTCCACAGACGATCTACGAACAGCCCGGCACATCTAAAAGAAGATACAACGGCGCCTGGACAAATTAGACACCCAACGATGGAGGAAATTTTGTGCGTGGCTAGATCGTCATAAACCACTGTCTCAGATATGGAGAATTGTGCGAGGCCTACGTTCTGTTCCAGAGCAGCGTTTTCCCTTCAAAGCCCTTGCACCTTTTCATCACCGGCACAAAATTGAGGTAGCAGAAGATTTCTGCGCTATGACCGTGGGCCAGACAGCGTACACAAGCCTACATACAGTGAATCATATCCCTCACTCACGGGACCCGCGCATGTATCTACCGTTTACATCACAGGAGTTCGATGCGGGGCTCGTCTTATGTAATAAGTCGTCGTCAACTGGCCCGGATGACATCTCATACAGGATGCTGTGCAACCTTGGTAAACGGGCACGAGAAGCACTCCTTAACATCTTCAACGATTCCTGGCAAGCTGGCGTCGTTCCGCAAGATTGGAAGATTAGCCAATTGGTACCGATTCTTAAGCCTGGCAAATCTCCCCTGGTCATTGCCTCTTACCGACCGATCGCACTCTCAAGTTGCGTAGGAAAGGTAATGGAGAGAATGATCTTGGCCAGGCTTGAATGGTACCTGGAATACTACGAGATATATCCGAACGCCATGGCTGGTTTACGCCGTCACCGATGTTCGATCGACAATGTTATAAATCTCGTCACATATGTCCAGCAACAAAAGGCATGTAAACGACTATCTGCTGCCATGTTCCTTGACGTAACAGGAGCATACGACAACGTTCTACATGACGCCATCCTCGAAGGCATTGAGTCAGTGGGCCAAGGCGGGCAACTGTATTGTTGGACACGCAGTAATTTACAAGGGCGGACCTTATTTGTTAACACTGCAGATGGTCCAACCTCCCAACAACCAACGCATCGTAGAGTCCCGCAAGGTGGCGTCTTGAGTCCAATGGAAAGCTGAACACACCCGCGATTGAAATAAGTAAGAGACGGTTAGAGTATTGGTGGCAGAAAATTAGAGAGAAAGGACAAAAATAAATATTGGAAAAATAAAATATGGACAGTGTGCCGTAAATGGCAGAGAACTTAAGCTGAAAATTTACCTTTTTTTCCATTAAGATAGAATTTATCGAAGTAGAGGCATTAGGCCAACATAAAAAAAGAAAAAAGGTTTTTTTTTTGTCGAGCCTGGTGGCATACTTGTCACCGCCCCGTTATAAAGGGGACGCTCATAGCATCCATCCATCCATCTTCAACTTCGTTCTCATTGGTCTTGTAGAATGACTACCAAGTGTGGTCAAGTTATCCATGTACGCTGACGACATCTGCGTTTGGGCGTCTGGCGTGACAAGACCTCAGGTACGCGCAAGACTTCAGAAAGCTGGGACGTTGGTATCACTGTACCTCAAGGACCAGGGTCTGAAAATCTCGCCAGCGAAATGCGCATTGATTGCTTTTAGTCGAAAGCCAATGAGACCATACGCTATATCAATCGATATCCAAGTCATACCATATGTCAGGACGCACAGATTTCTAGGCGTATTCATTGATAGAGACCTCTGCTGGGGCCCACATGTGGCCCACTTGAAGAAGAGGCTGACAGAAATTGCCAACGTATTCAAGTATCTCGGAGGAAAAACCTGGGGGACTTCAGTACATGCAATAATGCAATTGTACAAGACGCTTTTTCTTGGCTATTTGCGCTACAGTTTGCCTGTGTTGACCAACACCTGTAGAACCAACATTCGGACTCTCGAAAGCATCCAGGCTATGGCTCTGCGAGTTTGTCTGGGGCTACCGCGATGTTCATCAACAGCTGAGACAATCGAGATCGCTAATGACTACCCGCTAAAGACGCATATCATGATGGAAGTGCTCAGAGCACACGTGATACATCTTACTCGTGCCCCTGACCATCATCTAGCTTCACTGCCAGAAGCCCGACCTCGTGCCTCATTTTGCCAGACAGTCTAGTCTTGTCATATCGCACACGCATTCCTACGGGATATACAACTCCATCGAGGATTTCAACTCCCCCATGGAGTATGACCTATGCACATGTTGAGCTCACGGTTCCAGGCATAGGGCCAAAAGCCCGGCTCTCGTCTCCAGCGCTAAATCAGCTTTCGCTTCTCTTGTTATATGAGAAGTACAGTGAGCATACTCATCTATATACTGACGCTTCAACTAAAGTGGATGGGTCTGCAGGGTCGGTGATCTTTCCTGCAACAGCGACAACGGTGAAGTTTCGGTTATCCCACCAGACATCATCGACAGCTGCGGAACTTGCAGCTCTACGTAGCGCAATTCAAGTCATTAAACACCAAGAAGCCAAGAAATGGAGCGTGTTCACGGACTCTAAGGCAGCACTACAGTGTTTGATATTCGCCTTACGCCGGGGACCTCATGAACAACTATAGTGCTGGAAATTAGAGAGCTGCTTCACCACCTCTTCGATGAAGGACACAGAATCACGTTTCAGTAGCTTCCAAGTCACTGCGGCATATTGGGCAACGAACATGCCGATGCAGCTGCCCGATCAGCACACGAAGATGGTGAAGAAGAATCTATACCATTTTCAAGGACTGATGCTGCAATGACCATCCGAAAAATTGCTAATGCAGAATTAAAATCCCTGTGGAACGCCGAGTGCTTACGGCACACGCGACTGCATAGACTTGACGCGTCTTGTTGACTCCGGCCTCCATCTGGACTCTCTCGACTCGAGACAACGGTGCTTTGCTGACTATGGCTTGGTGTCGCCCTCACCAAAGCTTCCACCTTCCGAATCGGCGTGGAAGACGGTGCTGCTTGCGGTCATTGCGGCAGCGATGAAACCATAGAGCACGTTTTCTGTCACTGCCCTCGTTACAGCGTGCAAAGACTGCAACTAGCTGCTGTGTTAGCTCGCCTTGACGACAGACCTTTGTCTGAACAATCAGTGCTGGAAAGACGACATGATTTGTGTGCTCACAGAAAATCAGTGAAGGCCTTACTGAACTTTTTGCGTGGCAGCGGCCTATTGTATAGACTGTAGCACCCCAGCTCCCCCCCTTTTTTTTCGCGCGCGTCTATTTCCCTCTTCGCTTTCTTTCCAATCTTTCTTCCCCATTCCCCCTTCCCCTAGTGCAGGGTAGCAAACCGGATGCTCCATTTTCTGGTTAACCTCCCTGCCTTTCCCTCATTTTATTCTCTCTCTCTACAATTTTAGTTGCGGACGATCGCTTGTGGTGGGTACATTCCCTCCCTTGGTTTGCTTTCTGCCTTTAATTGTGCTGCAAATTTTATTTCAGCCTGTAGAAAACGAAGGCTGGTAGCTGCTTTTTGTTCGTTACGTATTGTGTGGGCGACGCGTGCGGTGTGTTAGGAATACATCTTATTTACCTAAATGTTAACTATCTTTGCTAGCGTACACTCTATCACGTATTATATTCGTCATTATCGTCGATGGACGCTCTCCAGTGAAAGGAAGTGAAAGGCCAAAGGCCCGTATACTGCTCGATGTCAGTTCCCGTTAAAGAACACCAGATGGTCACAATTTCCGGGCGTCCCTCACAATGATATCGTCGTCTTGGGACCTTATAAACGCCACGTATCATCATCAATAGCATGTCAGAACGCATAGGTCGGCGCAAATTGCGTAGCTCAATCAAACTCACTCATCAAATATATTCTGCACTCGGGGCTCTATCGGGCTCGGACTTACGAACATTTTCCTGAGCATGTAGGACTCACTCGCACGCAGCAACACTCGCGAAACTTTTCTTCAACGTGATTTGCTCAAACTCACCGAAATAGCACTCATGCTCACGGCTCAAGCTTAGTCTATAAGTAAGTCCGACTGAGTCGACTCTGAGGTTCGTTAGCCTTATCCACGGAGCAAGAACATCTGCCGCAGTATCACAGTCGTTGCTCTTGCTTGACATTTTTATCTATTGATTTCGTGCCTTGTGTTTCAAAGCGGATATGCAAAGTGGAATTGACCTCTTCGACCTCAGTGTCAATGCTCTTTCACAACAATATTGAACTTAATTGGTGCTTATCCTTGCGATTTTTTATATAGTGCCTTAGAATACAAGTTTTGAGCGGTTGCAAACGAGTAAGCACAATTTGCTTGAAGGATTACTACGCTGTCTATGGGGTGACCGAACGGCTAAGTAAATCGCGCTACAGAGTGAGGGTACCGGTGATCTTTTTTTTTTGTCATTTCGTTATTTTAACATCTCTCGACTTCCCGCCCACGGAAAGACAGATTTTTTTCTCACAACCAAGACGCCCAAGCAGAATACTTCTAAAACGATCCGTTTTACACTATTGCGTGCTCACGCTGGGAGTGTTAAGGACAGTCAGCTTCATGAAGGCTCTTTATTTCAAAGCAGATATGCAGCGCTACTGCGGCAGCTGCTGGCGAAATGTCCCTGTTCCCTCCACACAGCCGCATTTGGCAATAACTCAAACAGAAGATGGTTGGCAATGATCCCTAGTAGTGAAAGCGCCCCTATGCAGCGAAAAAAAAAAACCTTCTATTTGCTGCAATCTGTTGTGTATTCAGGTGTCATACTGGCTTCAAGAACACGGCCAGAAAACTACCGAACGTACAATTTTATCATCAGTTTCTATAAATAGTACGAGGCTGATAGGCGAACACGTTCAAATGTAGTGGTCAGGAGAAAACGCTGCCTGTGTTGGCGCGGTTTCTTTCACTTTCTCTCCACGTTACTGGCAAAGCAGAGAGGGGTCACAACCCTACCCCTCCCCTAAATTTCATTAACTTTTGCATGCGCAATATACACGCATAAATATAGAAACACGCAGGAGCGCTTTTGAAGTACGGTTGAACACCCACTGAAAAAAAAATGCCCGTATCTGCATGAAACACAGCAAAAGTCGTCGAAAATCTTGCGTCTGGAGAGAGTGAACAAAAGGTTTATTTCATGATCTGCGCAAGAAACTTTGTGAATGGTATTCTGGAGGCGCTGCGTTATGCCTAGTTCACACTGAAACATCCGCTTTCTACAGCGACCGAAATTCCCCTGCCGCCGAAACGCAGCGTCGTTCGCACTGGACGCGCCCCGCGCCGCCGATTATGCCATCTACTACGGGGCGAACGCGGGATGGATGCGCTGCCACCCGGTTGTTGTCGCGGCTTGCAAACGCCACTACGCTATCCGGTGGTGTATACTTCGACGATTCTCGTACGCAAGAAGCAAGAAAAGACAGTACTGCTTACTTTGCTGGCAAGTGGATGTCTTGTAATGCACGAAGAGCAGAAAAACCACCGACGCCAGCGGCGTTGGTGAGTTCGTTTTGCTCTGCAAGACCGCAACAAGCTCGGTCACCTCTTTCACGAAATACGGAGGCAAAGTAGGCACAAAGTAGGTTAAATTCCCGTTGGTTTCAATGTTCAGTTAGGTGCACGGCGGCATAACAAGTGAGTAGGGCTTGGCCGCCATTTTTCAAAATTCTTTGACTAGCGCTCTTATAGGTCCGCGGTGACCGATTCGGGGGCAGACGCCGCAAAAATCGGTCCGAGAGCGATCGGCGCGGAGAGGGCCCTTTCGGCGGAACTCGCCGCCGCCGAACCGGATTCGGAGCACTTTCGGTGGCCGGAAGGCTCAGTGTGAACGCGGCCTTAGAGTGCCACGACCGTGCAGCGGAGGCGAACGAGCGCATCAAGTCACGTCACACGTGAGACATGAGCGCTATCTGGTAGTTATCTTGAAAACAAAACGCGCGGCGTGCGCGCCCGTCTCGTAGGCGATAAGGTGTAGAATGCAAGGCGACGGGTAGGTGCCATGGCCGTGTTGTCTTAGCAAAGCGTCGGAAACACTTGCCTTTTCGTGCAAGCGTTGCATCGTCAGCGCAGCGTGATAAACGCTACGGTCCTTAGAATTACTTATGTATTCATTTTCTAGTAAAAAGACACACAACAGAATATTGCTGTGTTGTTATGATACCTCAGGTATGCGCAATAATTGACAATTGCACAAGTATGAACGCGTACCCTTGAGCAACATTGGTGGGCGCTGCGAATGGGGTCGGCCGTTTGGGGTATCGTTAAGGGTGGACAAACGGACAAATATGCGACAGACAGACCTAAATTTTTGCGTTTTAAAAAACAACATATCCAAGGGGTGAATTATGAAGACTGGGGTGAAGATGGGTCCACACGCCACTGCCGCACTGCTTCGGCCTCCCGTTGTCGTACTGCAGGGTCCTCGCGGCCCGCACGTCGGGGTCCTTTCGTAGAGCGCGAACCGCTTCCACCCTGCGCGCACGCCGCTCAGCAGCCATGTCCATCCTCCGTCGCCGAGCTTCTGAATGCGCACGCGTGCCAAAACGGTGCTTTTATTGTACTATAGAGCGCTCCCTGTACTACAGCGTTGCCGAATAACACACGATCGTAGTCACGCGATCGTCTATCTTTCTCCTTCCGTACGTTTGAATCCTTCTTTTCTATAAGTAACGCCATCTAGTGTCGTACCGTTGGCATCTTTCAGCGTATAGTACACGTACCACCCTCATGGCTGGTTCAGGAATTATCAGGGGTGGTTACCCACAACGGCGATGCACAAGCCACGCCACAAGGAGCTTCGCTCCAAAAAATTTCTGGCTACGCTACTCTTCCAAGCAGTGTTGTATCCATTACCACAAAAAGGTTACTGAAGGCATCACTAGCTACTGAACAGAACGCGTTACCGCCTTACGTTACCTACACAAAAGGGTAACGCGTTACCATTACCGAAAGAAGTAACGAATTCTGTAGTTACTACACAATAATAAATTTCAATGTATGCGTCTCTGCTACAGAAACCCACGATAATAGTATTTTTTTACGTCTCAAACATATATTTCGCGTAAATTTTCTAACACAAACAAAAAATATATTCAATATGCTCAATTAACGAGAGTTATTTGCGCAAATGTACCACACCTTAGCAATGGTATACGTATTTACTTTAGGTTGCTTGTAGGGTGTAAAAAATGGGGGACTACCCGGTCTCTTGTGGTAGCGTGATGTAACCGGGTGGAGGAAGCGAACGCTGACAAGAGGATACGGAAAACAAAACAGGTTTATGGCACTATTTACACATATTTACAGCAAAGAAAGCTTAGGTGTTTCCCAAACCACTAGCGTGGCGGTTGAACGTTACATAGTTCAGAGCGACGTCCAGCACTCTGCAGCGTCGTTTTATGCCCTGTCGGGCTTCTGTTCTCCGAGTGGAACACCAATCACACACACACAACAGGTGAGGGGGACGAGCATGCACGGTCCACGTGAACGTCCAATATTCAGTCGTGAACACTGCACTGCAAGGTGGCGCCAGCAGGGCTCTTCCTCGTCGTGTGTGTGCCGCCAGTCGAGAGGTCCCACGGTCCTGACGGCATACCTCAAAGGGTCCGCCGATCGGTTCGCTCAATTAGCGGGGTGCTTCGCGGTGGCCGCCGCGGTCTCTTCCAGGAAGATGCTTTCTTTGTTGTCCTCCCTGGAACTGTTTACGATGTCGTGGCGACACGACGTCCCATCCTCCGGCTAGCACGGACAATGCCTGACGAGCATAGGCAGCCGGCCGGTCGTCTACTTGATTGGGGATTAAAAGAGCGCCGCTCCCCCGTCAGCTCTGGCGCCGGTCACGCCAGCTTCCCCGTCGCCCGATGAGTCGCCGAGGGTCCCAGTCAGCGCTTCTGCTCGAAGAGACGACAAAAGGGTCCGTAGTTGAAAGTCAGGAACTCGCCTTCGCTTGTCACATGGTCTGGGTAATTACTCAAATCTTCAACAGCGTCTGGCAGACTGGGAGTCGAAGGGATTGAGAGCTTCTCCAGTGTACCGGTTTACGCACCATGGCGTCTGCCCAGATGAATTTCCAGGCCAAACTTAACAAGGGTTACAGATGATAGCTTGTGACTCTGTGGCACATGATAAAGCCGTTTTTCTGGATGCCATGTTATACACAATATCTGATTCAGTCGTCAAAACTATGCGCAGAGAAAGCATCACTGAATAGACTTCTACAGGGGTGCGTCACAGCGTAACGTCACCGATGCAACTGCAAGGCGGCGGTTGGCAAAACACTCCGGCCGGTGGCTGAGTGGGGTGCAGTCGCTCGGTGCTTCGGGCAAGCTTTTTTTTTTCTTTTTGAAAGCTTAATTTTCATCTCCCAGTGGCAACATTAGCTGTGGTACTTGTCAGAGAACATCTAGGTGTGTGGTAAAGTACGTAATGAAATATTCGCCACGCTGGCTGGCTGTTTATCTCGGAGAAGTGAACACACGTGGCAGCCTGTGCGAGCCAGAGGCATCTTCTTCGAAAATGTGCAGTGTTGACTGTGGCGTGTAGCGTGCGTTGAAAGGCATCGACAATATTGGTTCACCTTTAAGGAGTGTGAAACGGGGAATATTTGACGTGGTGTGTGCAGTGTGAATAATGCGATGCGTGTTGTTTGCGAAAACGCTGGTATTTGTTGTGGGCCGTTTGCAGTAACCGGTTGTCGATGGAACTTTATGAACTGAAATTTTAGTCAAGGTAAATATGCATTGGACGCGATCATCTGCGAGGGGGTATATTTCAGCGTATGCGCGGCGTGCAGAAAAATAAAATTGCATAATGTCCGGGTGATATATACGACTACGCATGAGCTATAAGCATGTTGTAGCGTAGCAGAATCTGCATATTCACTTCACCACGGCTATAACTCGCATTATCGGATACCTGGTGCGCGTTAATGGAAACAGCGGAGATTTTCATTTCTTATCTACTTTGTACTTTACGGCTCAATCCTTAAGAAGTGACAATGCGCATTAGAAATTTGTGTATCAGGCCTAAAGGAGCAATATAGGTACGAAAACACGTTATAGGTGTCGAATGCTGCAAGGTAACTGTGCCAGATAATATTCTATATTATTAAGTTGTCAGGTTTTACGTCACATGAACTTTCACTAAGTTATTGAGAAACGCCGCGGCACAATTTCTCTTTAGTTTTCATGAGGATATGTTAGCCTCAGTCTAATGCACGGCAAGAAGTGTTTCTTTTTTTCCATCATCTCGGATCAGAATATTGCGCAATGAGTGAGAATCTTATCGGTGACGTCGCACACAGCAGCTCAAAACCATGCGGCTGCCAATGATGAACCTCGTTTAAAACTACATTGCACATGCCACGATGGAAATTGAATAGGTTTATACTGATGCCATGCAAGTATTTCTCAAAGTGCCAGTCACCGTGTACATTCAAAACTTTTGCTTTCGAAAAAGATTGAAGTTCTGGTTTAGCCCACAAACTGGCCGGGCAGCACTCACTGGCAGCAACGTACTGGGACTGCCTGCCGCCGCTGCACGCTTTTTGGACTCGTGCCCGGATTCCAGAGGTTCTGGTGCGTTCGCTTGCGTAAAGCAGAGTGGAAGCTACGGGCACGTCGAGTCTTCTCTGGAACTTTCCACCGATGGTGAATGATTGTGTGGTTGAAGGAGAGGACAAGACACTATTTTCTGCAGCCCGTGCGGGAGCACTGCTCAGTGCCTTGAGGGGGAGGGGGCTCCAGTCCGCACCAACCTAGTGGTGCGAACTTTCACCAACGGACAGTGCATGAGGTCTCCGCCACCATAAAAGAGGTTCCACCATCAGTGAGCTACCATGACACAGTAAGCCTCGATGATAGTTCTCGTGCTTGAGAATAAATAACAGTGACAACAGTAAGCAAGCAACTAACATTTCTCGAGAATATGACTTGGGAGTGTTTCTAGACAAAGCTAAGCACGCGGCCATTCCAGACAACTTGAAGTTACGCCTTCTGACTAATCCATGGTCGCCAAATGCTACGTATGACTGTAAGAAAGATATAACACCAGACAAGATGACTTTTCGCTACCAATAGCTGGCAGATTACGCCTCTTGGCTTGCGTACTCAGCGGCACTGAACGGCGCCCTTGGTCGTTTCTGCGTCAGCTTCCTTCCTTCCTTCCTTCCTTCCTTCCTTCCTTCCTTCCTTCCTTCCTTCCTTCCTTCCTTCCTTCCTTCCTTCCTTCCTTCCTTCCTTCCTTCCTTCCTTCCTTCCTTCCTTCCTTCCTTCCTTCCTTCCTTCCTTCCTTCCTTCCTTCCTTCCTTCCTTCCTTCCTTCCTTCCTTCCTTCCTTCCTTCCTTCCTTCCTTCCTTCCTTCCTTCCTTCCTTCCTTCCTTCCTTCCTTCCTTCCTTCCTTCCTTCCTTCCTTCCTTCCTTCCTTCCTTCCTTCCTTCCTTCCTTCCTTCCTTCCTTCCTTCCTTCCTTCCTTCCTTCCTTCCTTCCTTCCTTCCTTCCTTCCTTCCTTCCTTCCTTCCTTCCTTCCTTCCTTCCTTCCTTCCTTCCTTCCTTCCTTCCTTCCTTCCTTCCTTCCTTCCTTCCTTCCTTCCTTCCTTCCTTCCTTCCTTCCTTCCTTCCTTCCTTCCTTCCTTCCTTCCTTCCTTCCTTCCTTCCTTCCTTCCTTCCTTCCTTCCTTCCTTCCTTCCTTCCTTCCTTCCTTCCTTCCTTCCTTCCTTCCTTCCTTCCTTCCTTCCTTCCTTCCTTCCTTCCTTCCTTCCTTCCTTCCTTCCTTCCTTCCTTCCTTCCTTCCTTCCTTCCTTCCTTCCTTCCTTCCTTCCTTCCTTCCTTCCTTCCTTCCTTCCTTCCTTCCTTCCTTCCTTCCTTCCTTCCTTCCTTCCTTCCTTCCTTCCTTCCTTCCTTCCTTCCTTCCTTCCTTCCTTCCTTCCTTCCTTCCTTCCTTCCTTCCTTCCTTCCTTCCTTCCTTCCTTCCTTCCTTCCTTCAAATATTCATCGGGGCACTCAGGGTAGCTTTATTGTGCGCACTTTCAGTAACTATACATAAAATGCACGAGGCGTACAGGGATCCTGTGAAATCCCAATGGCACCAGGAGGCAACGGCCGCCTCACATACCTTTATGGGTGATTGATTGATAGATTTGTGGGGTTTAACGTCCCAAAACCACCATATGATTATGAGAGACGCCGTAGTGAAGGGCTCCGGAAATTTCGACCACCTGGGGTTCTTTATAACTTTATGGGTGTGATGTCAGGCAAACAATTACCCGTTGTACAGCAGCTAGACAAAGCCCTGCACGAGCAAGTAGAAAGGAACCATCAGAAACTAATTCCAATAATTTCCATTATTATATTTTGTGCAACGCATGGCTTGCCAGTACGGGGGAAGCAATCTGACAGTGGAGGTTTCAATGATCTCCTTGGCTTTCGTGTTGAAGCAGGAGATACTAGGCCTCAAGAACACTTTCCATCTCCTCCTGGTAATGCAAAGTACACTACAGTCCGAGTCCATAACGAGATCATCACAATATGTGGTGAAATCCTGAGGGAGGATATAGTGACTGAAGTTGACACAGCGTTTGCTTTTTCCGTCCTTGTGGACGAAAGTGCAGATATTGCTGGAACAGAGCAGATGTCTATAGGCATCTGCTTCGTTGACAAGAGAGGAACAGATGCCTGCGTTCGAGGGCATTTTATAGGATTTGTAGAGTCAAATCAGCTGCGCTCAGCTTTCATCGCCACCGCAATCTTGAAGTTTTTAAAGGATGCTGGGATTAGTATTTCAAACCTCGTTGGACAGGGGTATGGTGAATTATCGACAATGGCTGGAAGAGAATCTGGAGTTAACAGAATAATACAGAAAGAACTTCCATAGGCTGACGACAGAAAATAGCGCAAAGAAACGGGGACACAAAACGAGGACACACGGCACAGGCGCTAGCGCCTGTGCCGTGTGTCTTCGTCTTGTGTCTCCGTTTCTTTGCGCTATTTTCTGTCGTCACAATGCACCAACAAGCCCAAATTTCGAAAGTGTTCCATAGGCTATATTTTTCTACTGGGCGAGCCACAAACTGAATCTCGTGACCAACCAAATTCCTGGAATTCGCAACACGATAAGGAGCATCAAGCAAACAATAAACTTCTTCCGTGAGAGCGTACTTCGAAGAAAATCGGTTCCCAACATTGCGATGCTGTGTGAAACAAAGTGGTCTGCAAAATACAAGTCAATCAGGATCTTCTGTCAACATTACGTGGCCATTGTTGAAGCACTTAAGGAGCTCTCATCAATGAAATGAACCTCGAATGCTGCAACAAGGCAACGAGCTCACATCCTCTACTGTGCAAAGACATGCTCATCTTTCACTGTCTGTTTGCACATCGTAGTGAGGTACAGCGCATGACAAACTGTTACGAACGCTCCGCAGAGTGTAACCATGAACTTTCATTTGGTACATGACCACACCACATCACTGAGCTGCAGAATATATTTCGCGACCCCCGGATTAACGCTGAAGAGCAGTTCTCTGACATCATGAGAACAGCGAGCGAGGCAGCCAATCGCTTAAACATTTTGATATCTGCGCCAAGGCCAGCCTCTCTTCAGACCCACCGAGACAACTACGGGATACAGTCGCTGGATACATATTACCGCGTGGCAATATATTGCCACGTTCCATTTCCTAAGTTTTCGTTATCGTCCCAAAACACCACATGATTCTCAGCGCAAACCGCGCCTGCAGTTTTCCAGAAGGTTCCGGACTGTAGTAGATCATTTCGATAAGATCACGCCCACTGTGCGAACGGTACAAATTGTTCTGGAACCTACGCCACCGCCAGCGATAACGCTAGAACATTCGATGGCAAGAGTATAAATGCCGACGCGCTTCGCCACTTGTCAGTAGTTGTTGATCGAAGGCCGACGCTCCGTTCGCCGCTATCAGTCCGAGACTGCTATCTGTGCCAGACTGCTGCTGTAATTGGACTTTCCTTTTACCGGACATAGGTTCGCCCAAATAAACAGTTAAATCCCAACACTAAGTCTCCTGTCTTCGGCCACGTCCCGACCCCGTGACATCTGGTGGAGGTGCTGCTTCGTTCATGTACCGGACGCCCCTGTCAAGCCGTGAACCCAGCCCACGTCGCGGAGAAGATACTGACGCCAACCAGGAGCAGCGAACAAGCCGCCGACAGCAAGGGCTACCACCGGAGTACGGGCTTCTGCAAGACAAGGCGCGGAAGACCAAGGCCATGACCGCGACTGCAGCGACAATGACAACCGCAGCGTCCCAGCCCACGATGGTCATGCATCAACCCAGGGAACCACCAATTTTCTATGGGTCATCGTTCGAAGACCCGGAGTCCTGGCTAAAAACATACGACCGTGTGGCCGCCCTCAACCACTGGGACCATGACGAAAAGCTGCGTCGTGTGTTCTTCTATTTGGAAGACACCGCAAGGACCTGGCTCGAAAATCGGGAGTCCACGCTTCGAACGTGGGATGTTTTCTGCGGCGCATTCCTGCAAACGTTCGCGAGTGTCGCTCGCAAAGAGAGAGCCGCTGCTGTATTAGAGACCCGGGTTCAGCTACCAAATGAAAATGTCGCCATTTTCACAGAAGAAATGACCCGACTATTCCGTCACGCTGACCCAGACATGCCTGAGGAGAAGAAAGTTCATTTCCTCATGCGAGGGGTCAAACAGGAGCTCTTTGCGGGACTGATGAGAAACCCACAGAAAACCGTACAAGAATTTGTAGCCGAAGCGACCACCATCGAAAAAACCCTGGACATGCGCACCAGACAGTATAATCGTCGCCTGACTCCAGAATGCGCTGCAGCTCAAGCCAGTGACTCCGACAACCTGCGTGAAACGATCCGAGCGATCGTGCGGGAAGAGCTGCGCAAACTGTTGCCTTCGGCACAACCTCAAGTGGATTCGATCGCCGACATTGTGCGAGAAGAAGTTTGTCAATCGCTTCGAATTCCCCAAACACCACTGCCCGAGCCAGAAACTATGAGCTACGCCGCTGCAGTGCGCCACAACGCTCCTCCCCGTCCACGCCGAAACGTCGCCCCGTCGCACTTCCGTCGCCAGACACCACCGCCGCCACCACCCCCACCGACGACCTACCGTTCGCCAGCGGGCCAGCGCAGTGCGCCGAGGAAAACCGACGTCTGGCGCACCCCTGACCACCGCCCACTGTGCTACCACTGCGGCGAGGCTGGGCACACTTACCGCCGTTGCCAGTACCGACAGATGGGACTGCGTGGCTTCGCCGTCGATGCGCCACGTCCGCAGCCAGGGGAACGGCCACGTGACATCGCCGACTACCTGACAGAAACTCAATGGAGACCACGAAGTCCTTCCCGTTCGCCGTCGCCCAGCCGCCGCATGTCACCGCACCCCCGGCAGTACTCCGGCCCAACGCGGGGCCGGTCTCCTAGCCCGTATCCGGGAAACTAAGGGCAGCAACCGGTGGAGGTGCGGTTGCTGTGCGACGAACTACCGAAGATCCGACGACGACGACGACGCCGCGACGGAGCTTTCCGAACACAACGCCAACCAGGCAAAGCCCTGACGGCGAAAGCTCAGTTACCGAAGGTGGCCTGATGATGCAACATGGAAGCAGCGGAACAAGCCGACGCAGCCGTGACCCGACGCCACGCCCTAACTGTAATGCGAGACGACGAACTAGTGACCTCGACGTTCTTATTGACGGCCACAGTGTGACTGCTCTCGTCGATACTGGAGCTGACTATTCTGTCATCAGTGGGTCGTTCGCCGCGAAGTTAAAGAAAGTTAGGACAGCTTGGAAAGGCCCTGAAATCCGCACAGCTGGAGATCATCTCGTAACGCCTGCAGGAATCTGCACAGCGAGAGTCACCATTAACGGCCGTATTTATCCTACAGACTTCGTAGTCCTACAGCGTTGCTCGAGAGATGTCATCCTTGGCATGGACTTCTTATGCCTCCATGGTGCTGTCATCAACCTAAAAACAAAGTCGATAACGTTATCCACAGAAGAAGCACTACCGCCGCGCACGCCGTCAGGACACCATGCCTTGAATGTGCTGGAAGAACAAGCCACCATTCCGCCTCGCTCAAGCGTCATTATTTCAGTCGGCGCTCCTAAATCACCTGACTTGGAAGGCGTCGTTGAAGGCAGTCAGCATCTGTTGGTCACCCGAAATATTTGCGTCGCAAGGGGAATTGCAGAGCTGCGGGGAGGCAAAGCAACGGTTATGCTCACGAATTTCAGCAATGAGTACAAACATGTGAACAAAGGAACAACGGTCGCATACATCGAAGAAATTGTCGAGGCCACCAGTGCTTTCGCCCTCGCCGATTCTGCGGAACCTGCTCAGAAGAACCAAGCCCCTCCCATAGCTTTCGACGTCAATCCCAGACTTCCGAACGATAAGCAAGCACAGCTCAAGGCCCTGCTCCTGCAATACGAAGATTGCTTTTCGTCGTCATCGAAAATTCGGCAGACCCCAATCACGAAACATCGCATCATAACCGAAGAAAATGCCAGACCACTCCGTCAGAGTCCGTACAGGGTTTCGACGCGAGAACGTGAGGCCATGAAGAGACAAGTTGATGAAATGCTGCGGGATGACATTATCCAGCCGTCCAAGAGCCCATGGGCGTCCCCCGTGGTGTTAGTGAAGAAAAAGGATGGGACCCTACGTTTCTGCGTCGATTATCGCCGCCTGAACAAAATCACAAGAAAGGACGTGTATCCTCTCCCACGAATAGACGACGCACTTGATCGGCTCCATAACGCCAATTACTTTTCGTCAATGGACCTCAAGACTGGCTATTCGCAAATCGAAATCGACGAAAGAGACCGAGAGAAGACGGCGTTTATAACACCGGACGGCCTCTTCGAGTTTAAGGTGATGCCCTTCGGCCTTCGCTCAGCGCCTGCAACTTTTCAACGCGTTATGGATACAGTACTGGCAGGATTGAAGTGGCAGACTTGCCTTGTGTACTTGGACGACGTCGTCGTGTTTTCCTCGAGTTTCGACGAGCATCTTCGGCGCCTTGAAGCTGTACTTCAAGCCATCAAGACGTCCGGACTCACACTGAAGCCAGAAAAGTGCAGATTTGCGTATGAGGAGCTCTTGTTTCTGGGGCACGTTATCAGCAAGTCTGGAGTTCGTCCCGATCCGCGGAAAACAGCCGCCATCGCCAACTTCCCGCCGCCCACTGACAAGAAGGCCGTGCGCCGATTTCTGGGCCTGTGCGCCTATTATAGGCGGTTCGTGAAAAACTTCGCCCGCATCGCCGATCCTCTCACTAACCTTACCAAGGCCGACATGGAATTCAAGTGGGAAACGCCACAGGAACACGCTTTCCAGGAGCTTAAACATCGCCTCCAGACGCCTCCGTTACTTGCCCATTTCGACGAATTCGCCGAGACAGAAATACATACTGACGCAAGCAGCGTAGGTCTTGGCGCCGTTCTTGTGCAGAGGGCTGACGGACTTGAAAGGGTTATTGGTTACGCCAGCCGATCGCTATCCAAAGCAGAAGCAAATTATTCCACAACAGAAAAGGAGTGCCTCGCCATCATCTGGGCTACGTCGAAATTTCGCCCCTACCTCTACGGCAGGCCCTTTAAAGTTGTGAGCGACCACCACGCCTTGTGTTGGCTAGCCACCTTGAAGGACCCTTCAGGTCGCCTCGCACGATGGAGCCTGAGACTTCAAGAATATGACATTACTGTCATTTACAAGTCCGGCAAAAAACACTCCGACGCCGACTGTCTCTCTCGTGCGCCTGTCGACCAACCGCTACCTGACGACCCGGATGACGACTACTTCTTGGGAACGATAACTACAGACGACTTCGCTGAACGACAGCGGGCCGACCCGGAACTTAAGGCCCTAATAGAATACCTCGAAGGCAGGACCGCCGAAGTCCCGAAGGTATTCAAGCGCGCACTTGCTTCGTTCTTCCTACGAAACGGTCTTCTACAAAAGAAAAACTTGTCACCGCTTCGGGCTAAGTACCTCCTTGTGGTGCCTTCAGCTCTGCGACCAGAACTCCTGCAGGCCCTACACGACGATCTGACGGCAGGGCACCTCGGTGTTTCTCGCACGCTCGCGAGGATACAAGAAAGGTACTACTGGCCACGTCTTACCACCGACGTCACTCGTTATGTGAGGACATGCCGGGACTGTCAGCGACGCAAGACACCGCCGACAAGGCCAGCGGGACTTCTGCAGCCAATTGATCCACCTTGTCGACCTTTCCAGCAGATTGGTATGGACCTACTACGGCCGTTCCCGACGTCAGCTTTCGGAAACAAGTGGATCGTGGTAGCTACCGACTACCTCACCCACTACGCCGAGACAAAAGCCCTGCCAAAAGGCAGTGCATCCGAGGTAGCTAAGTTCTTCGTCAAAAATATCGTCCTACGTCACGGCGCTCCGGAGGTTCTTATCACCGACAGAGGAACTACATTCACTGCCGACTTAACTCAAGCGATCTTGGCATACAGCCAAACAAACCACCGCCGGACGACAGCGTACCACCCACAGACCAACGGCCTCACCGAGCGGCTTAACAAGACGATCGCCGACATGCTGTCAATGTACGTCGATGTCGAACACAAGACATGGGACGCCATTCTTCCGTATGTGACCTTCGCATACATTACGGCGGTGCAGGAGACGACGCAGATATCTCCATACAAATTGGTCTACGGAAGGAGCCCGGCAACAACGCTCGATGCCATGTTACCCAACGTCACCGACGAAGAAAGCCTCGATGTGAGCGAGTACCTTCAACGTGCCGAAGAAGCCCGACAACTTGCGCGTCTCAGTATCAAGAATCAACAGACGATAGACAGCCACCGTTACAACCTTCGACGACGCTTCGTGGAATACCAGCCCGGTGAACGTGTTTGGGTGTGGACGCCGATACGCCGACGTGGACTAAGTGAAAAGCTTCTGCGACGCTACTTCGGACCGTACAGGGTGGTTCGACGTCTCGGCCCACTTGATTACGAGGTTGTCCCCGACGGCATCACGAACTCTCAACGACGCCGATCGCGACCTGAAGTCGTACATGTAGCGCGCCTCAAGCCGTTTCATGCGCGTTAACAAACTGAAACAGTGTTTTTTTTTGTATTACTGTTTCATCGTAATTTATTCATTGTATTTTCTTGCATTATTATTGTACCTTCATCTTTAGTTAAAGCATCGAGACGATGCCTTTTTTCAGAGGGGGCAATGCCACGTTCCATTTCCTAAGTTTTCGTTATCGTCCCAAAACACCACACGATTCTCAGCGCAAACCGCGCCTGCAGTTTTCCAGAAGGTTCCGGACTGTAGTAGATCATTTCGATAAGATCACGCCCACTGTGCGAACGGTACAGATTGTTCTGGAACCTACGCCACCGCCAGCGATAACGCTAGAACATTCGATGGCAAGAGTATAAATGCCGACGCGCTTCGCCACTTGTCAGTAGTTGTTGATCGAAGGCCGACGCTCTGTTCGCCGCTATCAGTCCGAGACTGCTATCTGTGCGAGACTGCTGCTGTAATTGGACTTTCCTTTTACCGGGCACAGGTTCGCCCAAATAAACAGTTAAATGCCAACACGAAGGCTCCTGTCTTCGGCCCGTCCCGACTCGTGACAATATGTACCTTACTTGAACTCTCTCACCTTGGTTCGCCGCTTTTCTGACACTAATGAGAAGAGCTTAAAGCTTCTCCAGCTTCGTCCAACAAAAATGAAGTCTTTGAGCCTTGTTGAGTTTGCTGTCCTCGCTGATGAACTCTAAGAATTTTATAGCATCGAAAACTTCAAGGAAGTGAACATATTTTGGTACGAGATATGCTAGGGACACCTCAAAACTAGGGAAACATCAGAATTGACTTATTCTGAACTTTTGCTCCAGGCCAAGACATTTTTCCCCACTGTCCTAAAAGCCATTGAGGTAGCTCTTGCATTGCCAGTCACCACCTGCACCGTCGAACACTCCTTCAGTACAATGAGGAGAGCCAGAACAAGGCTACGCTCAACAATGACAATTGACAAGTTGGACGGCCTTTGTATAATGAGTGTGCACCGAGAGCGTGTTATGAAACACAAGGATAAATTTATAATGCGTGTTGTCATGCAATTCGCCCAGAAAAAAACTCAGACGGTTGCAGCTAGTATTCAAAGAATACTCATGAACTGGACTACGGTTATATATTGGTGACCTTGTTGTGCTTTGCGCTGGTGGTGATCAGTTCGCGCGAGTTGAAATACCGCATGCAGCTAGACTGGTCATGCACTCGTCTTCGCCGAAAGGTGCTAAAAAAGCAGTTGTTGGTGGGCAAGTTGGCACTTGAATTTGCTCAGCATGTTAACTTTGGCGCAAAGCTAAAACATGAAAAAAGAAACCGTCTTTGGGGAAGCGTGAGTGGTGCTTACTGGACGGTGGTGACAGTCTCCAGAAATGTTCGCCCAAAAAACTGGACGCCAGGTGCTCGCTTTGAATCATGTAATGCAATTTGGCAGAGACAACGAGTTATTCATAATGGAATTGAACAGAGAAGATGGTTTTGTGACATTTTCTCGATGTGCCTTTCATGAAAGACCCTTGCAGGCTGTTAGTAAGAATTTCAAGTGTGTGAAAGTGAGCTTGGCGAAAATCGAGAAGAACGTAGGCAAACTGTGGGAAGAAGCTGGGGGTAAGCGTTTGTCTCAGCAGATTTCCAATTCCAAATCACATAGCTGGCTGTAGTATTTTAGCGCTGAAACCCACAAGGTTGATATACCTTTCCGATCAATTATCAGTGAGCGGGGAACATATGTTCAACTTTTTCGTTGCAAAGATAATGCAGAATATCTTTTCAGTAGATGTGAATTATCTTTTTTTTATGCTGTTTCACTTTGAATATTTTTTCGCAGTTAAGCAGTGCATTGAAGAAAGTGCGAGGCTAATTTTGTAGCTAGGGTAGAAATGTCGGTATCTATTTCGATGACTGCGTTAAAAAATTATCTCAGCCCCACCGCGGTGGTCTAGTGGCTAAGGTCCTCGGCTGGTGACCCGCGGGTCGCGGGATTTATTCTCGGCTGCGGCGGCTGCATTTCCGATGGAGGCGGAAATGTTGTAGCCCCATGTGCTCAGATTTGGGTGCACGTTAAAGAACCCCAGGTGGTCGAAATTTCCGGAGCCCTCCACTACGGCGTCTCTTATAATCATATGGTGGTTTTCGGACGTTAAAGCCCACATATCATATATCATCATCATCACCACTCCCATCAATAATTTATCTCATCAGCACCTTATTTTCTTTTAACGGTGGCATCTATGTACAAAAAAAAGATATTTGTATCTGGTTCAGTGCAGCACCAATTTCAGTACATCTTTTTATCTCGTATTGACCAGACACTAGGATGTTTTTCTACTTCATTTCATCCATTTGCTGTTTTAGGTGTATGTTGACGATATTTTGATTGTTTAATGTGAGATATGCCATGTGCCTTATTATGAAATGGTAGTAGAATCAAAGGGTGGGCGAGGTTGGAACTTATCCATAGTGGGCAGTGCACAAAATGAAAACACACAAGAGAAGAAAACAGAACAAGTCTTGCTTGTCCTGCTTTCTTCTCTTGTGTGTTTTCATTTTGTACGACACCCACTATGGGCATCAAACGGTATATATTTAATTTTAGGTGCCTTTAAGAAAAATTCTAGCAAACTAACTTTCACTCATAAGCTTCAGACCAACGATTGCTGGCAGTGTTTAGATGACGATAGTTATAGCGCGAGAACAAAACGACGACACAGAGACAAGAAGGACACAAAAGACACGTGTCCTTCTTGTCTTTCGTCTTCTTGTCTCTGTGTCGTCGTTTTGTTCTCGCGCAATAACTATCGTCGTGCCATACCAACTAGCCCAAGCTGCCACACTTCTAAGTGTTTAGATGTTTGCCCAGCTGTGAAAAACGACCATGTTTCTTGCGCTTATTTGCTTGCCGCACAAATGCGCTATTGTCTTATGATTGTTAAGTGGGCATCGCTGTGTACTGCCCTCAATCTGCGTTGCGCAGGTCATGTTCGCACGTGATACTCGATGCTGAGATGCCCGTGTTCAACTTAAATTGCGCTAAACACAGGGTTTCTGTCGCGATCAGAGCAGCGGACAACTCGAAGGTTAGCTTTCAGAAGTCAGCCGATGCGGTAAGCTTGTTTTTCAGTGGCTACCGTGGCTAAGCAACACCGGAATTTATGCCTTGCTAGAGCAAATGTCTTTCAATTTTCACTCGTCGTTTAGTTGGCCTAACGCACAGCTTCAGTTTTTTCGCTTGCTTGTGTCCACTGAAAATAAAGATGTGTGTTCAACATCAATTACTGCTAGGTTTTTATGTGCCAAACAAGATGCCATTGTGAGGCACACTGTAGTGTGGGTATGCCATCATTCATTGTGACCAATCTGGGTTCTCCAATGCGCACATATATCTTAGTTCACATGTGTTCTTTTCATCTCATCCTCATTGATATGCGGCCGCCGTCGTCGAGAATATATTCCGTGCCCTTGAGCACAGCAGCACTCTAGGCTTCCTACAGCGCTCTGTTTCGGCGCGCCACCTATTCAGCGCAGGTCTCCCATACTCGCAAAGACTCCTGGGATGCAGGTGCTCTGCACCGGCGTCTGGTTCAACGGCCCTTCGTTCGTCAGCTTCGTCACTCTATGGGTATCGGTCGCTTTCTTCACGGCAACTGTCGGAAATGTCTGGAATAGGTGGATAGCGAAATTGTGGCTCACGCAATAGATTGTGGGCTACGGCACTCGTCTGCACCGACTTCCGGTTCGAGACGCCGTGAGGGCATCCTTGCCAGTGCCGGAGCTTTTTGCGTGTTCCGCCTTGCACCGGCTTGGTGCCATTTTATTAAAAATTACTGCAGAGTACATTGAAGTGCTATGCAGCATGGTTGAATAACAAATGCAATCACTACGATATAGAAATAGTGGCGCGAGTGGTCTTTCTTTTTTCATTGAAGTGGCTTGCACCTCCGGACACATGCTTGTTGTTTTGCAGCAAACGTTACTATCGCACATGTTTTGTCACATACGAAGATTTTCTGCACATCATAGGATCACGAAATGTTCGTTAATTTGTCTTCATGTTTCCGATGCACCCGTAAAATGATCTATTTGCTTTCGGGTTGCAAAGATATTGTCGCGACGTGAAGACAGAGGTCGTATTTGAAGACGCTGAGAAAACAGCAGTGGGTCGGTCTTTTTATTAACCGCGCGCCAGAGAGTTCCTCGTCTTTCTGGTTGCTGCGTTCTGCATAAAAGCATGCAGATGCGCGTATGCGCTGTCGCCTTCGTCTTTTTCGCGGGATTCACGTGACATTTGCCTCCCCCCATAAATGGCATCGTCCCGATGCGCAGCCAAGGCGCTCTACTTATAAAAACGCACATATGCACCGGCACCAACAGGACAAACGAGAGTTAGCTGGACAAGTAGGGTTTCATCCGGATGACATGCACGATCTCGGGTGAGCAGTTTCGGCGACTGGAACTGCAATTGCCGTCGGGAGTAACTTTGTAGTTGATATCGTTCAATCGTTGGGTGACTCGATATGGGCCGAAGTATCGTCGTAATATCTTCTCTGAAAATTCGCGTCGACGTATTGGGAACCAGGAGACCCATACCTTGTCGCCCGGTGTGTAGGTTACCAATTTATGTCGTAGGTCATACCGTTTCGCATCTTTGTGTTGCTGGTGACAAATACGGTCGCGGGCTAGCTGTCGGGCTTCTTCGGCGCGCTGACCAAATTCTTCGGCGTCAGCATGAGTGTCGTCACAATCGTGTGGCGGCATAGCGTCCAACGTTGTAGTGACTTCGCCACCGTGTATTAAACTAAACGTCGCCATTCCGGTAGTTTCCTGCCGGGCGGTATTATAGGCGAATGTCGCACAAGGCAAGATTTCGTCCCAGTTCTTGTGTTCTGTGTCGACATACATGCAGAGCATGTCTGCGAGGGTCTTATTAAGCCGCTCTGTTAGTCCGTTCGTTTGTGGGTGGTACGCCGTTGTTCTCCGGTGAGATACCGCTGAGCCTGAGAACCGACCCCAAAAGTTCTCCCACGAACGCAGTTCCTCTATCCGTGATGAGAACTGTTGGAGCACCGTGCCGAAGGACAAAGTTTTCTATGAAGAAATGAGCCGCTTCGGTTGTTGTGGCCCTCGGCATGGCTTTAGTTTCTGCGTAGCGAGACAAGTAATCGGTGGCGACAATCAACCCACAAGAAAGACGAAGGCGACACTATCATTTTGGGTTCCATGCAGCGAATGGCAGTAGTAAGGTGTTTCGAACACTATAAGTAGAACGCGCTCATGGTTCTCTGTTTTTTTTACGCTTTTCATTATCACTTTTCATGAGGTGTCCTTCATACACTCAAACGTTGGTTTTCAATGCATGCAAAATTATCCGCACTCAGCATACAGTCGTGTAACATAGCCTTTAGGGTTATGAGTCGGAGTATAACAAAACATATCGTCACTTCACGCTTGCAAGTCTGGCGTAACAGAGACGTCATAGCATGCAACTCGTTGCTTCAAAAGTGACTTCGATCGTTTTCCACGATACCATTACTTGAGAAGCTGTTTTGTGTGGTGGACCTTTTACATGCTCACCTGTTTTCATAAATTTGACAGACAGTAAACGATGACGATTATGCAATAGAAATATATTATATCGGCATACTTGATCACACAAAGTACGCGCACATATGTAGACATCGACTTATATTGACATTTGAGAGCATGTGTGCAGATGCATGAGGGACCTTGAAGTGGTCTCGGTATGTGTATGCGCTCGAAAATACTAAATAGAGGTGATTCTGCAAAAGATTGCAACGTGTGTCAAAGCATGACCACACGCTGTGCTTGAAACTCATCTCTCAACGTTCCTCGTCTTTGCACATGTCCACGTCTCACTTCGTTCCCTGAAATGCACGAATTATCATATATCCATTCACACACAAAAAAATTAGCAGATCCCACGTACAGTGGGAATCAATAATATGCGAAGCACGAATGAGAAAGGTGGATATGCCAGTTTAAAATTATCACAACAATACCAGGTGGAGGTAATTGATGCTGTACATGACTTCCGTGTCATGATAATCATGTTTGGATGGGTCGTTTCCCTTCCTCATCTATTCACGTCACGTGATACCAAATTTAGTATTGTGGAGCTTGCGAAACGGCCGCGAGCACGCTATGAGCGTGGTTTATTGTCATGTTCTTACATGACATTCGTGGCAGGATTATCATGTTTGCACCAGTCATATATTTCGTCATCTATTGACGTCACGTAACACCAAATTTAGTATAAGTGGAGCTAGCAAAACGGCTGCGAACGCATCATGAAGGGTTCAATATACTTCAATGTAGCGTTGACGTGCGCGCACGCTAGGCACAGCGACGGTATACGTTAGCAAAACGCGAGTACTCTATAGTCTGACGCCAGGCGTGAACGGCACGACCAGCGTCCGACGGCAACGGGCGCGAAATGCGACATGCTGCATTTCGTACCGATGAGTTACCCGCCCGCTGCGCGCTGACGCGCGCCTTGCAGGACCTCAATAAAGTTTCGCAACCAACCCAGACAACACTGCGTCTCCCTCTTTTCGTTACCGAGGAACGCCGGATGCGCTGAAACGCACACGCGTCAAAGCAATGCAGCGCGGCGCGCGCCTGGGAGTATATATATATGGCAGAACCGGCGTCTGGCGTGGCAACGCCGGTGTGACGCAACGAAATGTACGCCGGCGAGCACGCGCACCACGTCACGTCGAGATGTATTGGCGCCTTGACTTAGGCATGTAGTCATGTTCTCACATGACACGCATCCCATGATTATCATGTTTGCACCAGCCACATACCTTCGTCATCCATTGACGTCCCGTTATACCAAATTTGGCATATGTGAAGCTAGCGTTTAGGCCGCGAGCGCATCATGAATGTGGCATGTAGTCATGTTGTTACATGACACGCATGTCGTGATTATCATGTTTGTATGTGTCATTTACCAGTGTCATCCGTTCGCGTCACGTAATACTGAGTTTGGTACATGTAAAGCTAGCGAAACGGCCGCCAGCGCTTCATGAGCGTGGCATGTAGTCATGCTGTTACATGACACGCATCTCATGAATATCATGTTTGCACCAGTCACATACCTTCGTCATTCATTCACGCACCGTAATGCCGAATTTGGTATATGTGACGCTAGCGAAACGGTCATGAGCGCATCATGAGCGTGGCATGAAATCATGTCGTTACATGACACGATATGTCATGATTTTGATGTTAGGGCCTGAAGTTTGTGTTCGCCGTGCAATCATGCCATGCCATACCAATTTTGCAACATGCCATGTGAACGAAACCACCGCAACAGCTGCTGGAGCATGAAATGTAAATCATGACATTCATGACATACATATCATGATTTTCATGTTATGACTAGTCAAACATGTGCTTCATACAGTCATGTAACGCCATACCAAGCATGGTATCGATACCATTATCGAAACGGCCAGGAGAGCTAAAAGTCGTAGGCAGCTAGATAGATAGATAGATAGATAGATAGATAGATAGATAGATAGATAGATAGATAGATAGATAGATACGCTCAAGGTCGCCGAAGCTCGCTAAGAGATGCTTCAGATTTAAAAGTGAAAGAACACAATGATTGAACAAGCGAAAGCAAAAGCGACAAAGAATGAAACGTGTTTCCTCTCCGATTATACTGCGCAGCAGGCACCTTGAAGCAGCGAAGGTATAGGCCTCGAACTGTAAGTGTAGTAGCAGAAGCCGCACCGTTTTCTCGGAAGCGCACCGCTTCGTCGAGGGGAGGGTGCCTTTGTACTGGTAAGAGACTTCCGGGCACTAACCACTCTGCAACGGCGCCAGCATGTCTTCCCTGCACCTGTACCGAAAAGGGGCAAGTAGTTGTTCGGGGAAAATGACCCGAAGAGATTTGCACTGCTTCGGCAGTTGGCGTTCAACCAGCCAGAAACGCGGTCGTTGGTGTCTCGAGTCTAGCGGGCAGCAAGCATGGACTGCTGCAACACCGGGCACCCTCGTCCGGACACCTACTGAGCTGGCGAGACCTTCAGAGCAACCCCGTCAGCTCCCTTGCGTGAGCCACGAGCTGGAATGGTCCGTATGAAACTTTTTATGGTAATTCTTTCCAATCGTTATTTCATTATCTCCAGCTTTTAAATATTGCTTTAGTGTTCGCGCGTCGCACGTTGCGACTCAAAAGCGCGACCGTTATCGTTCCCGTATTTTTTCTTTGTATCTCTTTTAGTTGTAAAATTCTATTAAAACTTAGTTTCTTATGTAGCTGTGGTTTTCGTCACGTGTATTTGTGTTTTGCCTCTCAGTTAACTCTCGCCATTGCTCTCGTTTTAACTAAATGCTTGTCTGTGTTTAATCGAATGTCCGTGTCTCCACTATGAGTTCGTCGGTGAACCCCAAACGTTACTACACGTGCAAGCCTGCGTGGGTCGACCGGCCTGCAAATAATTTGAAATGTACCACTTGTAGGTCTCTCAGTCGTCGCACGCAGAAGCGTAAAGTTGAAGCCTACGAGTCGGCCGCTCGCCGATGTTAGGTCGGCGGGGCCTCGTCAGAAGTGTGTGACGGTAACCCAAAGCGCATGCTGTGAATTTCCAGCGCACGTTGGTGTAGCCGCACCTACGACTGACCGTGAAAGAAAAGCATGTGCTGCCATTGCGAAAAAAATCGGCAGATTCCACGTGCATGGGAATCAACGTTATGCGAAGCATGCGGAGGGAAAGTGACTGTGTTGAAAATTTTTTAGTTGAGCGACACGTCTTGAAATGACGCTAAATATGTGTACAAATCTTGCACGCACAGACATATGTTGAAGAGTTGCAGATTTATATATCCAGTTGTTTGCACTTGGGAAACGATGCCAACTGGAACATGAACAACACCAAAACTTGAAAAGCTAATATGAAGCACTGATGCTCGCGAAAATACTTGCCCTGGACACTGCTACCTAAACAAACTTCAATGCAGGGCAACTAACCACAATCGACATTAACCTGACATGATGGCTGTATCAAAGTAGTAGATATGTACTGTTTGTAAAATTAGGTAGGCTGCACTGCAACCACTATTGACTTTTCACGAATATTAGCGTCCATCTGAAAAGTAGTTTTTAGGCGTGGCATAGCTCTGTGGTAAAATGTTTCGTTGTCACGCAGAAGGTTTGCATTCGATTCCATCTGGGACCCTGACATTGGCTACCGATGTCGAGTATTTCTTAACGCTAGCGCCTTAACGCTCGCGCCCATGTATGTTGTCATTGCTCCTGGGTAGATACTAAGTAATAAATCAGCTGTGGCACATACCCGCATTCCAGTGGCATATACCCGCCCGTGCGTATGTGCCAATGTCTGCCGGGAAGTGTTTGACGACCTACGGGGCGGGATTGTGACATTATTCATCTCTTGACCAGCACGCCATATTCGTCAAACTATCCTACCCTCCCCATGCTAATTTTGGTTCACGATAAGTTAAAGGGGTGGCCACGAGAACACCCAAAAGTAAGCGGATAGATGGATAGATTGATAGATAGATATATAGATAGATAGATAGATAGATAGATAGATAGATAGATAGATAGATAGATAGATAGATAGATAGATAGATAGATAGATAGATACGCGGAATGTCACCAAATTTCGCGAAGAAGCGGTTCGCATTTAAAACTAGCAGCATATTTATGGAGTAAATGATGATGATTGGGGCAAAGGTTCGGAGGGTTTGGTCGATAAACCGTGAATCCTTCGTCTGCCTGTATGTCTGTCTGTCCGTCTGCCCGCACCTACTGAGTGAGTCCTAGAACTAGGCGGTCACGTTCCAAAGAGACTTGCATGTGTACAGACCCATGGCTTAATGTGCTTCGCCCCTAATAATTGGTGGCAAACACTGAACTGTATACGCGCTATCGCGATAAGTGGCGTGGCGTTGGTTCACACGTCTGTCAACTAATTTTACGCTTACATATTAACGCAGTCACCCAATAACGTGCTTATTTTTTACGCGTTTCTATCTGTGGTTGCGCTCAGCTGTTTTTTACATTCGCATTCGCACCGCAGCTGTGTATACATCGCTTCACCGCGTGCAAGTGATATACTATGTTAATAAAACTACGCGTTCTGCGGCAACGGCCTCGCAAAATGCTCAATCATTCGTTCGCGAATGACCTGTACTATAATGCAGCGCTGACAATGCTTCGAAAGCGAAATCTGTCAGGGGAAATCTTTTTTTTTGTAAAGTCGAAGTGGTTGGCGTTTCCGTACTGCATCGCGTCGGGGGACAAGCTGGTCGAGACGACGCTCACCGTCAGGCGCCGTGCATGTTTGTTATGTGTATAGTTACCTGTTCTGCTCGCATGTGCACCAGATCAGGTATGAATAAATTGACTACTACAAAATAAATGTTTAGAGGTACAGTTAAAATGACTAGCAAGGCATTGTATACCTGTTTTATAAATAGAAGAGTGGGGCGCCTTTTCTTGTCTACATAGCGACATCCTTTCTCCCACTGGCACGAGGTCGTCGCCTTCAGAACCACCAGCCCCGCCGCGGTGGCCTAGTGGCTAAGGTACTTGGCTGCTGACCCGCAGTTAGCGGGATCGAATCCCGGCTGCGGCGGCTGCATTTCCGATGGAGGCGGAAATGCTGTACACGCCTTTGTGCTCAGATTTGGGTGCACGTTAAAGAACCCCAGCTGGTCAAAATTTCCTTAGCGCTCCACTACGGCGTCTCTCATAATCATATGGTGGTTTTGGGACGTTAAGCCCCACATATCAATGAATCATAACCACCAGCTGATTGTGTACACATCGTTGAAGTTGATGTCATTGACAAAGGCTGTGTCCGTGGATTCTGTAGCGTCACAGCTGGCTGGATGTCGTGCGGCTGTTGGCTGCTGTGTCACGCTGTTTTCGGTAACAGGCTCAGAGCTGGCGGCACGTTGCGCGGTGGCCATGTCTTTCAGCGTAAACGACGCATGCCTGTCCATCACAACTGCGTATATAATGATTGTGATCGTGCTGATCAAAAACGATACATCCAATTGTTTTTCAAGCTTCCGTCTTGATGCCTCAGTTTTTTCTTTCGTCGTGCCAAAATGTCGACGCCACTTAGTCAACCTCCGTGGATCTTTGCTGGGAGCGACTGTACGTAATTACCAAATGTGCCACACAAACGAAACGATCCATGCAGGGTTTCGGACAAATATCCCCCGCCTGACTACCACTAAGTGGTTCTAAGAGAGAAAGGAAGAGAAAAGTGAGTCCCGTAACTGTCTGCTTCAGGGAGCGACACCTCAACAGTAGCTCACAAGAGATGGGGGTGAGGAGGGAATAAAAGGATAGGAATGAAGGTGTAGAGAGAGAGAGAAACAGTATGCCACAGGGCGAGCGCGACGACATATCGAGGGGATAGGAGAGATAGGAAAGATGGAAACACAGTCACAGGAGTCCGAGGACGGGGCACCACTTGAGAGAGCTCTTGTCGGCGTCAGTAGATGGCGTAGAGCAAGTCCAGTCGGTCAGAGCTACACTGTCGTCGAAGGTCGTCGGCGTCAGGAGATGACATAGGGCCAGCCCAGTCGGCCAGAGCTACGCTGACGTCGGAGATCGCGATGGCACAACTGGTTGGCACGGAATCCAGCAAGCGAGTCAAGGAGCCCTTGAATGCCGCCTGACGCCAGGCATTCAAAGGCTATACCACTTACCGTGGTTCATTGCCCCAAGACCCACATCAATTTTCTATCTTCGTTCCAAGGGCATTTTTCTTCGATGCTCGAACTCCAGCAACCGACAGCTGCACAACCAATCAAGATTGCTCGAGCAATTAGATTTAGACGCAATCGAAAGGAACGACGTGTCCACAGCTCCAAAAACACGACCAGTGAAACTGCGCGCCACGGATATGTTGAACTGGAAGTCGATGCAGACGGCACCTCCCATGAACCTTTGTGAACGTTCCCCACCTCGGTGCATGGGCTATAGTTGGCAAGAAAGTCCCGCCGACGGGATCTTTCTGCATAGCAGGGCTGCGTGCGTCGCCATTGCTCCGACAGAAATTTCGCCGAATTGTTGTTTTTTTAAAGCCACTTAAAGGAAGGGTCACTGCCTGTAATGCACAATTCTGTTCGGTTAACACGTGGTGATTTACTTGTCGTAAATGGTAGCCACTAAAAAAATATAGCTTCCTCTTCGAAAGCAAACGTTTGGCATTTTAACGGTGACGGTTGCTTTGAGGAATATTGGCTTGGTATAGAACGTAAACGTACTCAATTTTAGTCTCGACAAGTGTACTGCAGTTTAAAACGAGGCACATCATTGGTGGCAGCTTATAGTTTTGAGCTGCCTTGCCAGAGGTCAGGGACGAGATCCTCACTCACGTCGCCAAATTCTGATCATATATGAATGAAAAAAACAAACAAGAAAGCGCTTTTTGTCGTTCTTTCAGCCGAGGCTAACGAATTCTCATGAAAATTAACGCAAAGTAGTGAGTGACGTTCCTCATAGCCCACTGAAAATGTATGCTATTTTAAGTTCAGTTACCTATTGATACACGTAATCTTTTGCGCAGTTACATCGCTGCATCAGACACCTACGACGTATTTGCATACTTACATTACTCCTTTAAGACCTGACACGCAAACTTGTAGTGTGCATCGTCATTTCATAAATATCGAGCCTTAAAAGTACGAAGTATATGTCTAACAAGAGTCTCCGCTCTTTACGTGAATACATATGAAGCCTCCGATAATAATATAGTTTTGCCTTCATTGGGTTTGCGTACTCGCCGGGGCGATGCTTATATGCAGCTTCGGCAATGGTAAGCACGATTATAGTTCATGCGTAGTCGTATCGTTCAGCCCGAAGATCACGTATTTTCTTTTCTACACGCCGCGCATGCGCTGAGATGTACTCACTCACAGATGGTCACGTCAATTGCATATTTACCTTGACAAAAATGCTGAATCGTGAAAGTCCGTCGACAAACGGTTGCTGCCACCGGGCCACAACGAGTGCCAATGTTTTCGCAAAGAAGACGTATCGTTATTCACACTGCACACACCAAGCGCAATATTCTCAGTTTCACCGTCGGTAAAAGGTGAACAATTACGGTCAATGACGTCCAACGCACTCTACACGCCACAATAAACACGGCCCATTTTCGAAGGTGATGCCACCGTTTCTCTCACAGGCCACCACGTGCGTTCACTTCTTCCAGATAAACAGCCAGCCGGCATGGTAAATGTTTCATCATGCAGTTCATCACACAGCTAGGTGCTGTCTGACAGATACTACAGCTAATGACGATAGTTATAGCGCGATAACAAAACGACGACACAGAGACAAGGACACGAAGGTCCTTCTTGTCTCTGTGTCGCCGTTTTGTTCTCGCGCTATAACTATCGTCATGCCATACCAACTAGCCCAAGCTGCCACACTTCTAAGCTACAGCTAATGTCGCCTCTGTAACGTAAACTTTAAGCTTTGAAAAAAAAAAGAACTTGCCCCGAACACAGCACGACTGTACTGCATGCGCTGAGACACAAACGGGGGTGTTTTGCCAACCACACCTTGCACATGCGCCAGTGACGTCATGCTGTGACGTACCCTGGTAGAGGTCTATTGCGGCGGCACCCTTGGAAGCAAAGTTCACAGTTGCTGCTCGAGTGAGAATCACTCCCTTCCCGCATACGTTCATGCTCGTTAAAGACGGGTGGGGCGTTGCCTATTTGCTGGAGCATTCGACGGTAGGTCTCACATGCGGGTTGAAACCATCGCATTCACCCTCAGAGTGACGACAATGGCCGATCACTTTATTATCTGCTTCAGCCGCGTTCATCACCATCGCTCTACCCGTTGGTGGAACATATGATGCGCGGGGGTATGTTATCCATTTGTACTTGACACCATACATAACGGTGACGGCGACATCGAGGGCAAAACCCGCACAGTGACAAAACCCGCGCAGTGACAAATAGCTGTCGGCCTTTTCGCAATGCCTTCAGGTTTCTATAGTGACCCGCTGGCGGCTTGCCTACTTTTGGTAGCCTCTCGCACAGTATGGACTCAGGCCTGCCCGGCAACGAGGCGGTGAATGCCGCTAACCGCGTTTCTCTCATTGACGCCTTTGCCCTCCGTGGTTCAAAAGGAATGTGGCCATACGAGCCTGACGCGAAACTCTGGGCTATCACCGGGCTTTTCGCCGCCTCTACCGGGATTCCGCAAGTGGTCTGGAGAAAACGGACGAACGAATACTACGTCTCTTCTGGACGAACACCTACGTCAGTCGGGTGGTCAATAGGTATTTTATGCCGGTATCAGTGGCACTTGCTTGACTTGCGAGTTACTGGCCGACACCTATCATGTCGTGGCTTTGTGGCCCGTAAACGCACTTCCTTTTAGGGGCGAAGCTCCTTGATGTCGAGGCTTGTCCGTGGGCCTTAACGTTGTTCTCCGTAGCCGCCGCTGACGATGACGATGAGGCTGATGCTGATGACGATCAAAAGTAAGCGCGTTCCAGACCACAAATTTTCCTTCTGTCGTCACGGCACAGCACATGCAAGGTACCCACTATACGCCATGACGATGACGCTAATGACAATAAAGAGGATGACGATACTGATCACAGACAACGATAGGCACAAGGCGACGTCTCGATTTGCTAAACGATGCAATTCGTATGACTGGAAACAACCCCAACCACCGGGGGAACGTGCAACCTCATCTTTGCCAACTTCGGGCATCATCCAATACAACAAAGTAGTAATATTGAAGGCAAAACGAAACGCACAAGCAACCCAACATACAAGTTATTACGAATAAACATTGTATATAACTGTACTACCAGCGCCAACCGAAACCCAAACAGTGGCAAGCCTTCGCGATAGTGTAGTGCGCGCCATTCAGTTATCACGATTGACAGGCGCGCGCATCCTGTTTGGCATTTCTGCGCATATATGCGTGCATGGCGATACGTGGACGGCAGGTACTATACCATCACGGAGGATAGCCGCTGTTCGCGTTTCCTTTGGCGCAGGATAGTACATCCCTTTCCAAGTCATGCACATGCGTGAGTACGCAATGCCACGGATCATTTACCGAATGATCCCACTGCTTCACCCAATCATCGTCATTCATTTCGTATAGATATCGCGCGATGTTTTAGGGGTGAAGCTTCATGTGCTCTAGCCATGTCTGTTGTCGTTGGCGTTGTGCTCCGTAGCCGCCGCTGACGATGATGCCGCTGACGATGACGAAACACGCACGCTCCAGACCATACATTATCTTTCTGCCATCACGGCACAGCCCATGGAAAGTACCCTCTGTACGTCAGGACGATGACGCTAATGACGATTATGATCGCGTATGACTGGTTTGTATAGTAGATGACGTGTGGATATGGTCTACGGTGCATTTTGTGTGATTGGAAACAACCAACAACGACCATGCAGGATAATATTCCCAGACGTCGTCTTTTGCCGGGCTTCAGACTTGATCCAATACCACAAAGCAGTAATAAAGAAGGCAAAACGAAATGCACAACTTAACGCAAGGTACTAGTTATCACCTATAAACATCATGTATAACTGTACATCGACGGGCACTCATTTATATGCGTGAGGGGTTAACGTCACGTGGGATTTACAGAAGAGCGAACGATCTTACTGCTTCGCGTACTCATCATCATTCACTTCGTGGATATACGGTGATGATTCAACCACATCTTGTATTCCAACTACAGAGGCTTGGGAGGAATACTTGTTCGAATGCTCCACCATGGCTGCTCAGCGCTCCTTAATAACGCGCGCTCAGACAGCGGCTAGTTTCATTGACGTCCCGAAATAGGGGCTAGCCACTCAAGCATGCAATGCTGCTGCTTTCTGGTTATTTTATGTAACTAACATTTAGTTCTACTATACATACTCTACTAATCTAAAACACAAGTTTGTTTTCTTTTTATTTGGAACGTCACAAGGGGCTTTATTGGACGTCATAACTGTGGTGATGTCGCGGAGCTGCCTAAAACTCGGATGAGCATTCACGCCTTCTTTGAAATAAAATAAATTATTTTAAAGAGAACATTGGTTAGTCATAATTACTGAGAAGTGCTCACGTCCGCTGTAAAACAAGTGAATGGCGCTTGTGTATTGTGTGATCATTTGTCACGCAAAATGGAGAGGCGAGCGAGTTGGTACTGACCACGGTGTAAGAGTAGTTCTTACACCGTGGTACTGACTCACCATGTTGTCAGCGTATCCGTCTTTCTTGTCTTCGTCTTTTTTTTTTTGCGCTACATTTACGCCGTAATGTACCATTTGTATTTTTATCTGCTTTGTTACGCCATTTTAAATTCATGCTACCAAATAACATAAGCATCTCAATTTTCCAGATGTTTTGTCAGGCGTATTTTAACCTTCCGTGTGGTAATGTGGTAGCCTCTCCTCCCCAATTTCCTTTCAAAATCAACACCAACATATTGTACACACTTTAATCTGACAATCTGGTAGAGCTGTCCACCGTCTCAATTTTGCTACTTTAGCTGACTTACTTCTTGGTTAATATACAGCACACATCATTCAGAGTACGCTGTCTCCTCACTCTAAAAGTCGTGTCTGCCTAAAAAGGAATTTTATTTGCACCACAAGTTTACATCCGATAGTACACTTTAGATATCAACAGGTTCCACAGAGTATATTAACAATTACTTATTGACATGGTCATGGCAATGGTATTCACAAAAGAAACATTCACGTTGCGCGTGGGCCTTGTATTGGGCCACACGACAGTCGAACTCTACTATAACCAACTTGCACGAACGCGCAAGAGCGCTTCTTCAAATACTTCTCCTCCACTCGCGAGAACAACTCTGTTTCTAACTAGTCTACACAAATGTTATACATTCGAGTCAAGATTGGCCACTGGTTTCTGCAGGCCATACATTGGTTCACTGATAGCCCAGATCTGTTATCCAACAATGCAAAAGGTCCAGCGGTCAGGACCAGACGTGCTACCGCACCGTTGGGGCACCGGCTCCTCATAGTAAACCTCTCTATATATCCAGTCAGTGGTAAGCTCTGTCTATGAGGGGCCAGAATGCTGTGACCACGCAGCACGACAGCAATGCGTGCTTGTTGTCTTTCGTGCGTTCAGCAGTTCACACTGCTCAGATTTTACGAAATTACGCTTGTACATCCTGTCTACTGCTGTCAGAACACCACATCCGAAGCGCCAAACAACATCTTAAATGTTTCCCTGTATACAGCCGGGCTTTGATAGTATACCCAGGGAATGTTCTCGTTTTCACTTCACAAGCTGCGTTCAGAGAGTTCCTGTGTGAGTTCTGTGTTTCGGGTTTCTAGTACGCAAGCCTCAAGTTGTTGGGCTGACACCAGAGTTCACTGCATTTGGCTTCGGTGGCAGAGCCAGCAGAAACAGGTGGCCCTGGAAGCCTAGCAAATAAGTAGCAAGGGCGTGCGTTTAGTAGAAAAATGGCGCCCGTATCTTCCCACGGGAAGGGGGGAGGCGACAAGTAAATGCGCCGCAGACTGTTGGGGATGTCGCGTCAATGTTGCGTAGTTGAGTATGGTTTGCGAATGCCTAATTGTTATTTTCTCTTTATTAATCTTATTTACTGAATAAAGGAGAAGCATTGCCTTCAACGTCAAGCGAAAGTCAAATAAAGATGCCCTTGACTGAATGCCGAACACGCGATTCAGTGCCAACATATGCGGGTTGGCCAGTGAATGGTTGTGCAGCGTGAGCAGTCGTTTTTTTTTTTTTAACTAGCAGACGTTGCTTGCGTTGGCCTTGCAAGGCGAGAGAGGGGGAGGGCAGCGATCGTTTTGCGGGTGTCTTCCTGAACCGGCCACGAAAGAAGGAGTGTTAAAGACCATCGGCTACACGACAAAAAACGGTGGGATGAAAATATCAGCCATTTCCAACGTCATCCCTCATTCGTAGTGTAGGAATTAGATAAATGCTGGGAGAGTGAAGTGGACCGGTACTACGAAGGACAGATTTGGTGGGAACAGGGGAAAGACGGAGGTCGTGCTTCGGGTCTATGCGCGCTTGTCGCGGGATGTTACAACATACATCAGCGCTGTTGTATGTGTCTTTCTTTGATGGTGTCTCGTTTTGCCCGCTGTTTCCCTTCAATAGGTCATAGCAACGTGCCCCAAGCAACCACTTTAGCTGCGTATATTTGTTTAATTTTTGGTCAACAGATGACGCTACAAACAGCATACCCCCCCCCCCCTCCTCATGGTTTTGGCCAATGTTGATTGATATGTGGGGTTTAACGTACCAAAACCACCATATAATTATGAGAGACGCCATAAAGGAGGGCTCCGGAAATTTCGATCACCAGGGGTCCTTTAACGTGCACCCAAATCTGAGCACATGGGCCTACAACATTTCCGCCTCCATCGGAAATGCAGCCGCCGCAGCCGGGATTCTATCCTGCGACCTGTGGGTCAGCAGCCGAGTACCTTAGCCACTAGGCCACCGCGATTTTAACCATTGCTGAGTTTCGAGTTGCTATGATGCGGAAAAAAGAATGGGGCATAACCGCGAAGTAAAAATTGATCAGTGGGCGAAGTGGGTGGATCGTTTGGTGTCACAGAAAATCATGTGTGACATTGACCATGGACGCATGTAAATAAGTGCATAGCGGTGTACTGTTATATACATGTTTATTGGCCATAACATGTATGCTGTGGTGAGCTGTGAATTTCGTTTTACCGTCCTCATTACTGCTTTGCGGTAACAGATCTACACTAAAGTTGATCTAACCTACGGCACAAACCAGTCGTTGTCCGTGATCATCATCGTCATCAGCATGGTCGCCATGGCGTTTAGTGGGTACCTTGAATGTGCTGTGCCGTGATGGCCGAAAGATAATGGGGGATATTGCAGGCGGTTTGAAATTCGGGATAGTTGGTATAGATTTATACTGAAATATTAGCAACGCGAACTAACAGGACGCAAAGCAAGCCACAAACGAGCACTGTTTTGCGCCCCGTTAGTTTGCGCTGCCACTGTTTCAGTATCAGAGATTGTGCGATCTGGAACGCTCTTGTTCTTCATCGTCATTAGCATCATCATCGTTGTCATGACGTATAGTGGCTGCCTTGCATGTGCTGCGCCTTGAAGGCAGAAAGAAAATCTGTGATGAAGAATGCGCTTGTTCTTCACCATCATCAGCAGCTGGGCGGCTTTACGAGTGAGCGGGCGAGCGGAAAGGGCAGCAGACTGCGACCCCAAGAAATCTTATCGGGTCGCGCTCCACTGCCCTCTCCGTTTGCCCGCTCGCTCGTAAACCTGCCCAGCTAAAACTCTCTAATAACTTCGAAGTGTGGCAGCTTGGGCTAGTTTGTATGACATGACGATAGTTATAGCGCGAGAACAGAACGACGACGCAGAGACAAGAAGGACACAAGTGCTCGTGTCATTCGTGTCTTTCTTGTCTCTGCGTCGTCGTTCTGTTCTCGCGCTATAACTATCGTCACCTCTAATAACGTCATCGTGAGCGGCGGCTACAGCGGACAACACCAATGGACAAGTTTGTACATTAGGAGCTTTGCCAAAAAAAAAAAAAACTCTGGTGTAAGGTGCGCCCATTAAAGGGGCGCGCAAACACTTATTCGTGGATGGTGCAGACTGATGTATAGAGAGACTAATGCAGCAAAAATGGCAGAGATAACAGCCATTTTTGACGGTGTTAACGGTCAGAATTCATTCGTCTTCGAAAATTCAAAAAACAAGAAAAAAAAAATGCCGAACCTCCACTCAATTTTTGTGGGGTCGCTTGACCACATTTCACTAGTTGGATGAATGAATGGATAAATAAATGCATGCATGTTTTCGGCTGTGCCCTTGATATCGAACGGTGGTTCTCGCCACCTAGCCATAGAGTTAAGTACTATCACTATGTGCTGAAGAATTGATTTTCACTCGCGCCTCGAATGTAGCCACCAATCAGTTAGCCTCCTCCTAGTTATTGTGACGTTGGAGGCCTGCCCCAACGAAATAAGCCGGAAGCAGCAAGGTAGGGGAACCTCGCTCCCAGCTGTTTGTTTTTCTTTCAAAGTATTGTTGACCTTCTCGTCGGAGTGGTGGTGGTAGTGGTTAGAAGAGGAGAAAGGCACCCAATTTCTGCAGCCCGGACGGGAGCACGGTGCAGTGCCTATAACGTGGCGCGGGACGCTTGGCTTGTCAGAACGTGAGCGGGAACCATTGTGTCAGAACGAGCTATTTTCTGCTGTTTTTTACAACATTCAGAGTAACTCCCTCTTCTTATTCTCAGAAAGGACATTGTGGAATGACCAGGCCTCTGAAGTGCTGTTAATCCTTCACGCGTTCTTCGGTGAGCCGCCCGACGAACAACAATGGTACACTACACCCCTTCAACAGCGCACTTGCGGAAAGAGACCGCTCGCAAACTTCCGAAAGCAAAGAAGAGGGAAGAAAGAAAGAGAGGTCTTTCCTACATGCGACCCACGCAAGCCAGAAATCCAGTTTCGGAATGGCAGCCAGCGTCTGTGTCGTGTTTTGTAGGCGCAGTTATCTCTGTTGTTGTGGCGGCGTCTGTTCGGGGTTCGATAAGAAAGCACACAGCAGAGAAATGAAACAGATTAGTAGTCTGAGTTTTGATCCAACAACACGATCAGTTCCAACGTTATGATTACCCAATCATATGGCGGCAACCTTCCAGCGTCATCTCCACGCGCAAAGTTCTAGCGAGTGCTACTGTGTGCTCATATGGCTGGTAGCGATGTAGTGACATTATTGTGGGATTAAAATGCTAAATCTTCTGATAGCAGCGCCTAGACCTATGCTATAAATATCTCCATTTGCTTCGGTAGTGTTAGAGGGCTAAAAGCGATTGGCTGAACACGTCGTGCTATGAAGCAAGGGCTACATTTTCAAACAATGGTCGCGATTGAACCAAACTTTTCTAATTGTCATTATCGCTTTACTTGCATCTTTCTCGGCTGTTTTCTAGCAGAAGACAACGTTGATTTTTTTTTGTAACGCCGACGCCACAACTTCTGCGAAACGAGCTCTCTAACGCTAATACGCTAGAAATGTGATTCAGGAGAAATCCCTTGCCAAGGTTGGCTTCAGGACATAAACAAATGAGCCATGTGAAATAAGACAGAGGTCAAATGCTTTGAGTTCGCGGCGTTATTTGGGACTCCAGAACACACCACCACACGACAATCACTGCAACTCGTAATATACTCGCCGCTGCATCACAGTCGTGGATCTTGCTTAACATTCTAGCTCAAATAATTCAAGAATTTAGGCGTCAATCATGTATCTGAGCGTCATTATATTTACAGAAAAGTTTTAATTGATTAAGTCGAGCATAACATTTAAGCAAATTTACCGTCTATATGGCCAGTGTCTGCTGAACATAAGCATAACATTCTTTTTTGTAAGCCCAGAGGCTTTTCGCGACTGAGAACCTGCAAGGCATCAAGTGCCACGATCCATGCCATTCCTACAACACACGTGCGTTTCTTCACTCCAAGATTGCTATGAAGTACGTTTTATAACAAAAAGAGCTTCATGTATTCACAAATTAGTGCAACCAGCCTCGAGGTCTTGTGACTGCAGCAGAAGTCTACTGAAGTTACGACGCTGTCCGAGGCCCAACAAGGAAGATAACTTTCCTGAACAGCTGTTTTTGGCATATCATACGCTGTGTGTGTCAGAGCGATATCAATATCTTAGCAGTCAGTTTGATAGGAAAAGCGATAAAGAACGCAGCGAAGGGTTCCGTTGAATAGCGATAAAAGAGACAGCTAGCGTAGTCATGGAGGTTAGTACGTGAAAGGTATGGTTATGCGAAGAGGCAGCAGACGACAACTGATGTTACGGCGCTGTTGAACGCCCAAGAAGAAATATAACTTACCAAAACAGTTGTTTGGCATATAATACGCTGTCTGTGTCAAGGCGGTATCAATATCTTAGCAGGAAGATCGATAGAAAAAGTGATAAAGAACGCAACGAAGGCCTCCGTTGAATAGCGATAAACGAGACTGCTAGCGGAGTCAGGGCTTAGCACGCCACAAGGATGACTATGCGTGGAGGCGCCACTAAATTTCTTCGTCCCACTGCTTTGTCAGAAACTCCGCCAAGTAACCCTTGGCTAGCACAGCTTCCAGCGCAGCATTCAGTCCAGAGTCAAGCACCTTCCCCGCAGGGGCTGTCTTCTTTCAAGACTTACTCTTCGTGGGTCGTTGTGGTTACTGAACTCTCGTTGCTGTTCGGAAAGAGGTATGCCTGTTTCGTTCGAAAACTTTTCACTACACCTTTTAACCATTCATTGCTAATACTAACAATCATTCAATAAGTGCTGAGGTTCTACATGCCATAATAACAATAGGACTATGAGGCACGCTACAGTGAGTGACTCGGAGATTGTTTTTGGCCCCGTGGAGTCCCTTGACGTGCACCTAATTTAAGTAGGTGGGTGTTTACTGCGTTGCATCCTCATCAAAGGCGACCGCCGTAGTTTGGAATCAAGCCTGCTTCCTGAGAACTTTATACTACTGCTTCTTTTTACGACTGCCTCATTCTATAGGCTGACTTCAGTAGACTTTAGTCGCCGTAATGAACTGAACTGAATCCTATTTTCATGTCTTATTGGTGGGAACAAAGCTGCACTGTAAGACACCCTCGCAAGCTTCCGCATCCTCAAAAGGGTTGCGAAAGCAGAGACATGTAATAACAAAATTTAAAAAAATGAGATACAAATACGGCGAATACTAGTCAATAAAATAGCTTCAATTCAGAATTACATTAAAACTTAACTCTTAATAACATGCAATAATTATTCATCAAATATCACAGGTGTGAAGATTACCAATTTGTAGGTAGGTACCTATTTGTAGATTACCTATTTGTTTGTGTAGCATAGGAATGAGGCATATTGATGTAATGAGTATATAAAGATAATAAAAGCGCAATTTATATTAACACTGAAGAACATATTCTGGGGTAATATATTCTGCGTATACAGCTCTGCAAATAGGGTCGTCCCATATTTTAGAAATAGCATTTCAAATAACATTACAATCCATCTGGTCACTGAATTCAGTGGTTGAGGGACCAACAATAAATTGGGCTGGCGTGCATCTTATTTATTGTCAGAAGGTTCTAGGGACGCAAATTAACAAATTATTGTTCTTTGTTTTTTCCTTGTTCTACAAATTTTCTAAGTGTAAATATTATAAGAAATAAATAACGCATTTATTTGTATTCAATTATCGAATCAGAGCTAACCGAATACAGGTAACCGAATATAGTTATATCAGTCCTCGCTTTTTAGCAACAACGTAAAGAACATTATTCGATGGCTCGTAGGATTCTCAATGCCTGCCTGTGCTGTGTCATCTTATAGTGCTCGTGCTAATAGTATACAAATACTTTATCAAACCGAAACCAATAGTGGAAGTATATACTCTGCTTATGTCCCGTGTATGTTAATTGTCGCACATATTCATAGATCGGTAAGCTGACTCGTGTCTTTTTCTAGTGCATCGACTGCTTTAGGTACTGGTTTCACTGAGCATTAAACGACCATCTCCTATTTTAATTTGTAGCAGTTGACAATCACTTTGTATTTGGAAGATCGCTTCCCTAATCGCTGCATTATCGTGGAGCACGAGTCCTGAGTAATTATAGGGAGTTTATCGCCAGATCCACACACCGATAGCTTTGGTATCGGCTTTTGTGTTTTGGAGAGTTGTGCAAACAACGTTCCAGCAATAGTGTCACCCCAGTAGTGCCCCGTAGAGGTTGTCCACAGTATGCTGAAATGTTGGCGCGCTGTTTTTCTTCAGCTCTGCTAAAACGGTGTTAGTAAGAGTGTAGCTGTTGATGAAAAAGAACGTCAGCTGGAAGCGTCGAACTGAAAATAAGGCAAACGCTGCTTATAACAACGACGAATGACTCTGTACCGTGTCAACTTTCGCAGCAAGGTCCAGAAGGCAACGCCCATTTCGCGATGAAGGGGAGCCGGCACTATGCCATTACTCGTCATTCTCTGGATCGCCACCCAGCAGAAATACGTGGACAAAGGCCAAGGTATGAACAGCCGTATCGGCCGAAAAGCAGGCATCGGGAAAACAATGCACTATTTCCGGGATTACAAACATGATCATTGAAGGATTTTTGTAGATTGGTGCTAAAATGGGCTGTCGAAAAGTGAAAGAAGTGGAAATGACGTCAGCATTTTCTTAAGGCAAATCAGCAGGGTGCACATTAAGCGAACACATTTACACTTGAAAAACTTCAACTGCGGTAAGAAGGGGCAACAGAATAGAAAAATATAGGAGGAACGCAGGCTATCAACTGAGCTGCGTTCATCCCGTAATATTTTATTCTATTCTAACCCGTCTCTGGCGCAGGTTGAAGTTTTTCAGATGCCTCACCAAATATCTCCCAAACACACGCTTCTCGAGTACACTAACACTGTCGTCTTATCGTTCCTGTTTGTTTTTAAATAGAAGGAAACACGCGAGGGCATGTTCTGTGCTCTGCGACCGCTAGAGTGCCATCAACGAACACGCAAAAAAAAAAAAAAAGCCCGTCCTATCCTCTTTTGGCGTTATCCATTGCCAAAAAAAGAAAAAAGTGAACCAGTCATTGCGGTTAAACATACGCTGCTAGATGACGGTCCCGCGACGTGTGATGCCACCAAAAGCGGACGTCTTTTCTTTAACTGCCGATCAATGCGGCTGTCCCCGGCCGCCGCAGATCGAAGGACACGTTCTGGCGTGTTCTTTGCCATAAAGAACGACGGTCTACACGGAGCAGCAATATTTTACCGCCGGAAGAACCCAGGAGTTAACCGCAAGACAGACGGTGCGATTTGCCGTGCGATGCGGCGTGACGATGCGGCAGTCGTATAGTGATGACGTTTCATGACGTATCATCGCATCGCACCACCGCATGCATAGCCGGTGCGGCGAGCATCAAACAGGCCAGAGAGTTTCGTCATTGCATCTCACCACCGCATCGCGACAACCAATCACAGCTCGAGCAGGCGAATGGCGTCATGCCGCTGGTGGCGCCATCTCGCTGTCGCCAGTCCAATCACTCTTTGTCCAAGCCAGTTTAGGAGGCATCTTGCTAGAAAGCGCAGTCACTATTACACAGAACACACAACACAAGCGCCTAACTTCAACTAAACGTTTATTGCAAACGTCAGAGTTTATAAAGAGGGTGAAAAGAGAAAAAGAATAATAAAAGGTAGACAACAAAAAGCACCCGTGCCAGTCCCGTACATTACTATTCGCTATTGTCTATCACTCCATCCAAAAACATGGTTCTTTCCGCGTGAGCGAGATAGAGGGTGCACTAACACACTCAAAATCATCGCGTGTCATTTCTTCCGCTTCTACTATCAAACGGGTTAACAAATTTCTGTCCCGATATAACACGCACGTGTTATCGAAATAAGGCACACAACCGCACTCCTTAGAGTGGATCGTCAAGTGACCATCGGTACCCTTCTGCACTTTATTGTGGTGCTCTTTTAGCCTCTCATTAATGCATCTTTCAGTTGTTCCCACATAAACAAGACTCGCTCACTCTCTACCTCGCTCACGTGGAAAAAAATATGTTTTTGGATGGGGTGATAGACAATAACGGATAGCAATGTACGGGACTTGCACGTGTGCTTTTTTGTTGTCTATCATTTTTTATTCTTTTTCTCTTTTCACCCCCTTTATAAACTCTGACGTTTGCAATAAACGTTTAGTTGAAGTTAAGCGCTTGTGTTGTGTGTTCTGTGTAATAGTGGCTGCGCTTCATAGCAAGATGGATCCTTACCAACTGGCCCGATACAATTGTTTATTATGTCTAGGAAGCACCAGCTAAATACTGTAGTCTAGGTGGATGTTGGTAGAGTGTTGGTTCAGGTCAGTCGCTGGAGTGGCGCGAGCCTGCATTTGCTGACATCGCCGCTTGCGGTGGCGTGACAAACGTTGAGTACATTTCCCTTGAGACGTGAAATTATTCCGGATCAAATAAAGTGATGTTTCATGTGTTCCATTTCTGCAAGACAACGCCCGTTTCGAAACCGATAGCGAGATCGAAGATTGTGAGCAGTGATGCAAGGTCATTTCTCAGGTAAACATGGCTACACCAGCGTCTCTGTGGGCCGGCTCACTTTGCTTCCGCCTTTGCTCTTCACATCGATGACATCTAGAAAGTAATAGCGTATTCTAACGCATTACATACGAGTGCAAAGCTTAATTAGTGTTGTCAAGAACAAGCGCTCGATGATGAGCTCGCGTGTGAACGTCGTAGGCGACGGCCGGCGCTCGCCATGGTAGGCCTACCTGTCGGAGTCATGAATAACCAGCTGTTGCGCCGTGCTTGTCGTCCACGAAGGCGTTTTATTCATTTTTTAATGGAAGAAATTATGGCTCTGCAATGTTTGTTTTGAGCTTCATTACGAGGATACGAAGTCGTCCGACCGCGCATGCCGAGGCGACGCATGGGGGTGGAGCCTGCCTTTGACAGCTCCTTCACCCCCGTATGTCCCGAAACGTCGCATGCGGCACGCCACACCGACGTGGTGTGCGGAAAGTACTCGGGTGCTGCAGAGCGCCGAGCGAGTTTTGGACCCGTCAACAAACGACGCGGATCGGTTCCCCGAAAGAAAACGCGGAAGACCAACGCATGGGAACAAAGGCGACTCCCTTGTTCACGCCGTTCACGAGCAGAGTCGTCAAAGTCACCCCTAGTTTGGGACAAAATGGGAAAAGCCTACCGGGAAGTGCGTCTAGGAAGAACCAAGTTAAGCGCTGTCGTCTGGCTTTAAGTTTGTCGTTCGGCATTCGCGTTTGCCGCTTGGGAATGCGGCGCGGACCCGACCACTGGGCCGATGGAGACATATAGTTGTGATATGCATGCAGCCTTCGGTAACAATACGGCTTTTCGAGCATGCAAGCGACCCGCCTCCCCTGCTGTACGTATACCATATATATTACGGAGTGTTCTTGGGGTGGCGGGGCGCCTTGCTGTCTCAGCGATTCTCAGCGCACAGATCACTGCGTTTGGGGCAGCTTCTACGAAGCGATGTTAAGTGCGCGAGCTGAGGGAGTTCGAGCCTAGGAACGGCTACCGGCGGACGTCAGCCGACACACCAGCTAACATGGGAGAGAGTGTGACGACGCACTTCGCGCAGAAAACCTATCTTCTCGCGTGTTATATTCGCACTAAGCCGTGCTGCCGCAAGGGCGGCAAAAGATAGGGCCTTTTTCCTTTCTTTCCACCACACATTCATAATTGCACTGTCCATAGAATGACGCGCCGCACAGCGGAAAAAGAGAAAAACGCCTCAGGGAGGACCAACCGACGACGCAGCCCTTTTACGTGGCTAGTGTGGGCCCGGCCAACACCTGACATGCAGGCAGGGAGCTTTCGTTAGCCATTTTCACGAATGAGTGGCAATATCCAACATACGGGCGCCGTGCCACGGAGCGCAAACCAGATTCGCATCGGAAATATTCATTCTTTCTAGTGAATTATATGTAAAATTCTTGCTTCTCGGATGTGTAGTAATCTGTTGGCAATTCTGTGCCGCTCCAATACGCTTTAGTAGTGGGTTCCCCTCGCAATACCAAAATGTGATATTGGGTAAGCCTTCAGGCAGGTTCCAAAGCAATATTGTCAGCTTCCTCCCTCGAGGTGTGGGAGTCGCTCCTGTTGTTGACCGACACCATGCAAGCTTTTGGCCTCCACCATTCGAACCACCGGTAACATGAAGTCAACGACATCGTAGTGTCGTCAGTAATCTTCTTTTTCACTCTCTCACTCAATAACTTAGTTGTATGTTGTTCCAAGAAGGAGAGGTGGGAAAAAAAGAAAGCACGAACTTGGCACGCGGCAATACCCACGCATGCGCGCTATATTGATATCAGTTTTAGTGCAATTTTTCTGTTCTGAGCACCATTCCGAAATCAGCTGCGCGATGTTGCAAAGCCCCATTGTTTGAAGTTTACGTGCTGTGGTATTATTGTCATTATAAGCTTATATATGTGGGTATCGCCTGAGCGCTTCCTGATTGCCGCTAACCGCCCAAGCATTCATCCAATAACCATGTCTTCCCTAACACAACTACAAAAACTTCCTTACGAAATTGGCGACACCAGTGTTTGACGAGCTTAGCGCTCATGATAAATTAAATAAATTTTAGCTTTGTATTGTCGTGGTCGAAATAATTCAAGTTCCAAACGCTTCCAATTGTCAAGAGATAACCGTATTCCTTCACAACATTACAGCTTGAACCAATTTGTTTTCGTGAGCGACAAAGCATCGCGTATGGCATAGATGGTGCATTTTTACCCCTTTCGCCTTTGTGAACTGCGCACGAAGCCTTTCAAGACAGCAAGTGCGCGAGATGGGTCACACTACATATCATAAGGCAGCGGCTGTTACAAATGGCAGCCACATATGGTGCGCATCGTCGCAACGTTTATTCATGGGAAGCCATGATGACATCCGCGGACAAAAGCGGAACAGTGCAGCGGAGCGAGAAGCGGAAATCGATGCTTGTAAATTGTGCTGAGGTTGCGCTTTGTCACCGTATAAATGGTTGGTTTGTAAACTGGTACTCATTTATATTTCGTTTTGCGTGTAGTTGCTATTTATTTGAACGAGGAACTTGGTGCCGCGTCATCAAAGCGGCCTGGCACGATTACATTTGTCAAAACAAGTTAAGCAACACGCTTCTATGCCCTCCTACTCACTCGCCATCATCCTCTGGACCACCATGGATGAATGAATTGATATAGCTGTACCTATAGGTCGGATGGCGGCTAACGCCACCTAGCTATCAGACTTAGTGAACTAAAAACTAGATTAAACTTTTTTTCTTTAAATAGTGTAGTTGAGGACTGATACTTTGCAGTGAAGGGTTTAATTTTCACTCGTGCCTTGACTCTAATCACCCATCAGATAACGTCCTTCTAGTTAATTCTACCCGCTTAAGGTCTACTTGGCCCTCCCTGTCCCTAAACCACAATGCTTTGAAGAACTCTGAGCCATCATCCTGAACTATAGGGTGAAGCCCTTTACAGAACATTATGAAATGTTCGGCAGTTTCCTCCTCCTCTCCACACGTTGTGGTTTACCATGTTGGTTTACCTTGCGCGCCACCTATAGGCCGCGGGCAGTGCGAATATTTCGTAACGGGATTTTTACCAATTCAGTGTCTGCTATGAAAGTGTTTCTGCAATTCGTTGTGAGAATGCGAGCCCCCACGTGTGATTGGCTTGTGTGCAGACCCTTTGTTTGACCAAGGGTTCAAAAGAGGGTGTTTGGATGTGAAATGAGAGCCGAGGTTCGGACCCGGGCAGACACTTGAGTGCTGCAATAAAGCATCTCTTCACCGGACAGTGGCTCTTTTTTCGCGCTGCCACCATGCACTCCGGTCATCGATGGGCGCCCATTCGGAGCGTCAAACACGTTCTCTCCTTAGCTAGTGTGAAGCTATATACTCCAGCAGTGGGAAATTAACTCCATGCAAGTTCAGAACAAAAACACAAGGGCACCATTTACGATGTACGAGGCGCCCGTGTTGTAGATGTCGGCAATTTCGGTTTTTGTTCTCAGCCAGGAAAGCACGTGTTGATTAACATGTTTTAGAATGTCTACAGACTTCTTCGAAATCATCGCTTTACTGGCACATTGTACCAGATGATGTTTACCCCATTACTATGACTTTTTTGTGTGGTTTGTTGTGACGTATATATAACGTAACATTAGTGCTAGTATATCATTCAGCCCCAAACTTGCTAATTACAATGCCTATATGTGAGTGTATTTATATCATGATTAAACCACAGCCATGGAGGAGGTCCGTGCAGCACAAGAGAGGACTGAGGGGGACGCTGCAGCTGAGGAAGCAGCGGTGGCGCCACGGTCTCTTGAGAAACAGGAGGACAATGCTGAGAAGGTGTGCCGCGTCTGCTACTGTGAGGCTGACCTCGAAAACGGGCCCCTGTTCCAACCCTGCTCCTGCAGGGGAACAATAGGGTTCGGGCACAAGCGGTGCATTGAGGCCTGCCTGAACAAGTCGGGCGACTTGTGCTCAATCTGCCTCACGCGCATCAAGTGCCGTCGCAAACGACCGGTGAGTGTTGCAAAAGACAATATTATGCGTGTGTTACTCAATTGCAAGGAAAAACGGTGATTGAAAACATTCATACAAAAACTGCAAGAAGACTCGATAGTGAATGGAAGTGCATGAGTACTTTCTAACAATGGCAGTGTCTCTTCTGGGGTATACATATAAAATTTCGGCCGAAACGCTACGTAAGAAATTATGCTAGGTACGCTATGTCGCTTCGTTTTTCAAACATGTGACGATATATTTTAGCGTAATAAAGGACACAGAACACCTAGAAAACCCTGAAACCCCTTGCACGGCTGCCGGAACTTGCACGACCGCTGGCACTTGACTCAATACACTATGACCAAAAAACACTTGTCATGAGCAGCCCAAATATTTTGACACTTACTTGGAAAGTCACGTATGGGCATTCAAATAAACGCGATGGCCCATTCATGTTTCACAGTATGCGGTAATACCAGGAAAAGCAAAGACTTCTTCTCAGAGAAGTACTTGAAGATTCCTAAGATGTTAAGAATTAGTACGTGCACATGTACTGCGTAAATTTTATTGTTTTGAAGCTCATTCCTCAATGAGTCCAAAACTGACGTGACTGTGACCCATGATTTAGCCGATATCACTGAAGCAAGGCATGTGACCGGGCTAGTTGGGATTGCACGGTGACATGGTCAGTCCGTGAGACACACAAGGACAAGGAAGTCCTCATCGGTTCTTTATGTTTGTGTGACTCACGCCTTGTTCACGTCACCGATATTACTGCGTACGCTATGATTAAGCGCCCAACCATTGTAAGGAGCCCGTATCGCCACATCCTGTCCCGAATCGTCGTTTGTTTCCTCTGGCCCAGAAAAAGTGTTCTCGAGGCTGCTAACGTTAAGACATACGAAACATTCTCTGAAACCTATAGATAATCCTCCTATAGAAAATTTATCGCCAAGTTGCGAAAATTTGTGGAAATGTCATTTTTGTAAAGTAACTGTACAGTACAGAAGTTAGCCGAGAGGCGTGCAATGCGGTCGTGACTGTGCGTAGTCCTAAACATATTGATTTGTGGGGTTTAACGTCCCAAAACCACCATATGATTATGAGAGACGCCGTAGTGGAGGGCTCCGGAAATTTCGACCACCTGGGGTTCTTTAACGTGCACCGAAATCTGAGCACATGGGCCTACAACATTTCCGCCTCCATCGGAAATGCAGCCGCCGCAGCCGGGATTCGATCCCACGACCTGCGGGTCAGCAGCCGAGTACTTTAGCCACAAGACCACCGCGGCGGGGCCGTCCTAAACATATCGCTGCGCTGGTCAAGGACGGGCGTGTCGCCGCAATAGGGCGCTCGAAAATATCCAGAATATTGGCAGTGCAGAAGAAAAACTTAGATTTCATTGTGCTATTGCTCAAAACCGTTAATTGCAATCAAAGTGATTTTCAAGCATAATAAAACATTACTGCACGAAGAGGCGTGAAGTGTGAATCGCTCTTTGTGAGTTAGTAGCTGATCATTCATCGTCAATATCACTTTGGATACTTGCGTGGCCTTATACGATAAGTGAGAACTCATTGTCAAGATAGCTTCTTTTAACAGCTCTGCAAAAAGCGATCGGAAAAATTTCCTCCGCCGAATGATCTCGACCCCCCTTCCCCCTCATCAACACGTTTATATGAACACGTGGAATGAAAAGACATCATCATATCACTTTTTCCATGCTTCGAACTAGACGACTGTAACTCACCTGCAACTAACAATGATTCTCTGACATGCTGACCGATAAGCACACGTTTAATCATGCTTTTTTCTTTCGCCGTTCTTTTAAAGGCGGTTTTTATCTCAATAATTTCACTGAATCATTCGAACCGGTGCGACGAAGTTCAGACGCGACGAGCTAGTGCGTTTCTGCGTTTCGGCGCCAGTCGGCGCCACGATAAGAACACTCTGATCGCTACAAGGGCATCGTCACTCAGGATGGTATTTGTGGAATGTATCACACCGAACACGTAGCACTAGTCTCGATGTCGCAGGGCAGTCTACTTTCCGTTTTTTTTTCTCCTTAAATTTTCTACGCTGGTTGACATCGAATGAAAATAACTTCCACGTGTTGGCTGCAGTTCAAATTTGGCCAAGAAGACCTATGCATACCAAGCGATCGAATGATGGGCACATCTCAATCTTAAAATTTGATGTCAGTGCTCCTTAAAAAAAAAAAGTTCGTCATAGGAACTTGTGAATTCCATTTTTTTTTCTTGCGGGGCTCAATACAAATGCACTTTTTAAAATTAAACGTGCGGCTCAAGTAATTGAGTGTGTAAGAATTGCCAGAGTTGCGTTTCTAGTGTGGCGACATCAAGTGAGTGCTGTATTTTTGTCTACTGTTGAAAGGGGTAATTGCGAACTGAAGCTCATCTATTTTTCGACAACTGTAACACATTTACGCTCGCTGTTAACAGCGACACCTCTAGTCTCTAAGTATCGCAACAAAGCAACACACCGCACATGTCAAACTGATGTAAGTACGTGCACGAAATGTAGAAATTCGCGGCGGCATTCTACGCTCCGTAAAAATTGAAGCATTTCTGACACCACAGGAATAATAAAAAAAACGTGCTTGCAAGCGTAATAACTGGCGTTGGTTTCTTTCGATCGTAAACATATTTCGCTGCGCATTCCAGAGTGATACACCACAAATAAGTGATTTCACATACTGCCATGTGGTTTTTCATCATGCAATCATCGTCCACCAAGTTAAATGTACAAAGTATAACCGCGACCTCGAGCCATAACGTATAGTGTTAAGACCATAAGACGTATAGTGTTAAGGGCCGAAAAGAGACCATGCATAGCTAAAAGTGGTGCAAATCGAGAATAATTGCAAGGGTGAAGGGGGAGAGGAAGACACATCTTGTTAGGACAATCGTTTTATTTTTACTGAGATACCCTAATGAAAAAAAAAACTGCGTTTTCAGTGTCCCAGTGGGTTTCAGCACGCTGGATGACACTGGAAACGCTCTACAGTGTGTGCAAGTGTACTACAGCGTGCTGAAACGCTCTGGGGCACACGGTACAGCGTATCCGAGTGTCTTAAAGGGACGCTGAAGGGATTTGAGAATTTATTCAAACTTCGTGTTTAGAAAGGATCGACATTATTGTGGACGATGACATAATTCTTTTTGCTGCTGTAGCAGCAGAAGCTTTAGAACAGGCGAAACAAAAGCTTGTCTTGCCCCACCCCCACGGCGCGCTGAAAGTGTGGGCGTAGAAACATACGCCATCTTCGTTTCCTCCGGCCCAGAGAAGGTGTTCTTTTTTTTATCTTCAACCACGGCCTCCGTGACTAATCCATGGCGTGCCGTTGCCGGAACTAATCGAAGAGGCCACACTTCAGCAGCACTGCTGTTGCAGATGACGTGACATGCCCAAAATGACGTCACTGTGTTCACTCGGCGTCTCAAGATGCCCGGTGGCCACAGCCACTGCTTTTTCACACACACACACACACAAAAAAGCAGGGATCAGACTGTTGTTACACGCTAAGTCATTTTTTTAAGTGCTTCAACTTTCTTCTAAAGCGCACTGGGAGGCACTGGTCACGCTCTGCTGTCTCTACCGCACACTGGGAACATTAGCGGCACATTGGAAGAAACTAGGCGCGATCGGCACACTTTCTGTAAGACTTCATATTTCATCAGAAGATGTGGAGAGTAAAATATACCGAACAAGATGGTACTCTCATCTATGTGCTACACATCTATAGCTTTAGTTTTAGTTAGGCAGTCGATGTATGTGCGAGTACGATGAAGCAATCATATGTCGAAGGCACGCGTCAGGGTTGCCGCCAGGATTTTGCTGGGGTGGGGGGCACCAACAACAATTGTGTTCCTGCACGGAGGCAGGGAGGCACAGAACTTATGCGTCGTGTTTGGACTATGCTTGCTTTTTTTTTGGGGGGGGGGGGGGGGGGGCATGCGACAATTTTTGGAGAAAATGCCCCAGCCCACCCGCAAATGCCCCACCCACTTTGCGCAGGTGCGCTTTCCTTGAAGTTTGATTAAGTTTCGCCAATGCATTTCATAAACGGCATCGATAGAACTGATAATTCGCTACACAGCATGACAGTTTTATCTGTCTGATAATCAAGATCAACCTACTCTAGCAGTGAGCCGTTCCGGCTCGTAACGCAGAAAGCCGCACGTCCCCGGCAGCTGTTATCCGCTGCAATGTCCAATATCGGTGTTTTAGCATCTAATTTGTGTAGTCGAAGGTGAAAATGTGAGCACTCATGGGTCAGTTATGTTTGGAACTACATTTTAACGGTTATTAGACTCTTTCTAACTGAGTATCTACAATCTTCACAGCAACCGCAGCCTACAGAGTACGGCCCTCAGCCTAAAGGTCGTTTCGGCTATAGTGACCTACTGCGCCTGTCGTGCGCAGAACGTAAACGAGGAGGACCGAAAATTCTTCCAAATGAGTGACAGAACCAAGTGTTCGCTGAGCAGTTTAGATTAACGCTGTTTTCTACATAGGTTTGACTAACCGCGTAACGAGTCACTACGATTGTCGTAACATCTGCAGCTACTCTAACAAGCTTTGCGGCAAAACATGCCAGATGAATGTGACACAAGGCAACCCACAAAAATTCACCGCGCATCATGAGCGTGGCATGTAGTCATGTTGCTACATGACACGCATCTCATGACTATGATGTTTGTACAAGTCACATACCTTCGTCATCCATTCACACACTGTAATACCGGATTCGGTATATGGGACGCTAGCGAAATGGACGCGAGCACCTAATGGGCGTGGCATGTAGTTATGTTGTTACATGACACGCGTGTAATGATTTTCATGTTAGGGTCTGTCACTTGTGTTCGCCATGCAATCATGCCATACCATACCAGTTTTGCAGCATGCCATGTGAACGAAACCACCGCAAGAGCTGCCGGACCAGGAAATGTAAATCATGACATTCATGACATACTTATCATGATTTTCATGTGATGACTAATCAAATATGTTCTTCATACAGTCATGTTATGCCATACCAAGTTTGGTATTAATACCATTATCGAAACGGCCAGGAAAGCTAAATGTCGTAGGCGGATAGCTAGATAGATAGCTAGATAGATAGCTAGATAGATAGCTAGATAGATAGATAGATAGATAGATAGATAGATAGATAGATGGATAGATAGATGGATAGATAGATGGATAGATAGATAAATAGATAGATAGATAGATAGATAGATAGATAGATAGATAGATAGATAGATATGCCCAAAGTTACCGAAGTTTGCTAAGAAATGCTTCCCATTTAAAACAGATTGCAAGAATATGTCGCGGGAAATTGAAGCAGGAACCTCTCGGTTCTTAGTGTACGGCGCTGATCACAACGCCACAAAGAGAACGTTATTCGGTTTGCTAATGGCTAGCCATTTATGTACACCATAAATCGTTTGACAGTCCTCAGGCTCGCATTGCGCACGCTTTAAGTGTTGTCTCCATGGAGCAGGGTTTCTCCTGCGCGCGTGCTTATCAGACTCGTAATTTGAGAGATGACGAAGGTCACTTCGCACGCTGCCAGGGCCGCGTTTACGTAAGGAGCTCACTTCGGACACAGGAAAAATGGTGGCAGCTGTTCGCAATTGTCTTGTGTGTCTTTTGCGCTCTTTTCGTGCATCTTATTTTTTTTTGTTTGAACAGCGTGCTTTAAGTGTCGAGCTGTGATAGTTGCTAGTTCGGGCTTGCCCTGTATATGCTTATTTCGTGCGTGATTTCTTCTTGAGGTGTGCGCTGCAAGTTTAGAGCTACTTACCATTCCTAACGTTAATTTTCAGTTTGTCGCTGTTGCTGAAACAACACAATAAACGCTCACCTACTTCTGTGAAGACACGTTACACTTTCGTATTTTACCGGCTCCATACAGGGGGATCAACCAAGTTTTTTTTCTTTTTAAGATGGCTTCATATTTGTGATATTCAATCGATTGTAACATTATCTCCAAATGTTATCAAGCTGCGTACCCCAGCTTGAAAACTTGAGGAATGGGGTAAGACGTCACGACCCGCCTTATTAATGTGTCCTGCGTCCTCTTGAATTCAGACCACTGCTATCATTTTTTCAAACAAAGCAAACATTCCGCGGAAGTTGGGCTACAGAGCGTCCAAAAGAAACAGTAGTGTGCACAATAAAATTTGCCTGTTTGTAATGTCGTGGCAGGCAGCACTGACGCAAAGCTCTAAAAATAAAACACATAGATACTAACAATAAACTAAACTTCCACAAAGGACGTAAGTCTAAATTTTTCCATTCCAGATCGGTGCTTTTTTCCTATGCCTTTTGTGGTAAATCATTGCTCATGCAAGACGGTATCGCGAGGTGAGAATTGGGTCAAGCTGTTTGGTATGATGAGAAGGTTTTCGCTATCTGAAATCAGTTTCTGCCTACGAAAGTTGCAGTACCCACCATGTCAATGTAAAACTACACGATCCTTTCTCGCAACAGGTTACGCACTGGGCAGCATCTAAGTTAATGCCGAACGTGAAAATAACAATAATTCAATAATAGCTGTGCTTTTACATTTCACAATCACTGTACGATAGTGAGGAACGCTGTAGTTTAATGTTTTTGAAACTTTCAGCATCTGGTGTTCTTTAAAGGCGCGTTTACACTAGCGAAACACGACACTAACATGACCCCGACGAAAACACGAGGCAGACGCAAGCCATTGACCGACGAGTCGCCCGCATTTGAAGTCGCCGGACCTCACTAGGCCGACGCCGCCACCTCAAAAGGCAGTATTTAATCGTAGTGTAAACATAATGAGACACCAAAAACACCAGCAAAACGCATCCGCATACCTTTCGTCAGCGTGTCTTCGGGAGATCTGCGGCTGAGCGAAAATTTGCCCAATGTCTTTACTTCAAACGACCACGAAGCGGGCAATCTTGGGGGAGTTAACAATGTCCTCTCCAAGGCTACCGCGTCGTATGAATAGGCAGCTAGAGCATCTAAAGGCGCGTTTACACTAGAGCGACACGACACTGACATGAGCCCGCCGAAGACATGAGGCAGACGCAAACCATCGGCCGACGAGTCGCCCGCCGACGAAGTCACCAGACCCCATGGTCACACTGGGCAGACGACGACGACGCCGCCACAAAAGACAGCATTTCATCGTTGTGTAACATGATGAGAGACGGAAAGCATCAGCAAAACGCATCGGCAGACCTGTCGTCGGCGTGTCTTCAGGCATCGTCTGCTGAGCGAAAATTTGGCCCATGTCTTTGCTTTAAGCGACCACGAAGCCGGGGGAGTTAACAAAGCTCTCTCCGAGGCTTCCGCGTTGTCTGAATAGGCAGCTCGAGCACCCATAAGTGTCTTTTCTTCGCTTCCTAATTGCGTCCACGACCCCCGTCTCCCTTTACCATGAATTATGGCGGAGGCTGCACCACGTAGCTGGAAAATAACAATGGCAGAACAGAGAGCATGGCTGAAAATGAAATGCAGGTGTCCAAGTTTAGTCAGTGCGCCTCCAATGTGACTACAGAATTGGTCAAAGAAAGACTGTGAGCACGACAAGGCGTGGGCGGGGTCTTCTAAAGACCACCCGTGGACTGTTTGTGTCTTTGCAGTGCACATAGGTCTACGACAAGGGAAAAGACATTCGTAAAGACAGCCCGCAGACCCAACTTGGTGTCGTGTTTCTCTAGCGTAAACGCGCCTTAACGAGCCCTGAGAACGTCCAGTACGCGGTCATCAAGGATTTCACCTCCATTTGAATGCGTCCTCCTTGACAGGGGCCGAACCCACGACATTAGGGTTAGCAGGCGGACACCAATCTGCTACACTACGACGGCGTACAAAACACCTCTTTCTGTCAATTGTTCTGTTGACAGAGATGAAATTTGGGGATCCGAGTCACACGTGGCTTCCCTGCAATTATATGGGTGATAATGCTTGTTTGCTGGGCTCAATCATACGGTGTGTGCGGCAACCTGACGTACTACTCCTTTTATTTTCTCGGAGTGCTTATTTCAACAGAAGTGTACTTGATAGCTAATATAAATAAGTGTGATAAAAATGACTGCACAAAGGTTTGTTGGGAATTTCGGTGCATGAATGTATTGTGACTAAAGTGCCAGTCATCTGCGAAGTGTAATGCACCGTATTATTACAGTTTTCTTCGCAGTCATGCAGTCAGGTATATAGCTAAAGAGTTTTAGTAATTTTTGTTTCCATATTGCAGCCATTGTGGCACTTCTTCAGTGACTTCAACTGGGAAAACATGTCAGCGATTGCCTGCAGTGTGGTCAGTTTCGCATGCCCAGTGTCCCTCCTGGTGGCCACCTGCGTATGCGTCGTGCAGTCTCGGTACACGCAGGACTGGATCAGCAACGTGCTTGCCATCGCGGGGTTCATCCTCTGCGTGGTGTTCGCGTCCGTGGTACTGATTGTGGAATGGTCGTAAGTATGATAAACAATCGTAAGCAGATATTCACTCTGAGTTACATTCAGCGGGTGGCAAGCAATGATTGTCCTACTTGACGCAAGCAGCATTGCGAAACTTTTTCTGCTTTCTTGGACATTTCTAGTTGTTCCGATACCCATTATATTTGATCGATTAAGCATAGAGCTGATAGTTATGTATGTTGAAAGGTATCTATGGATCATTTGTGCCTTGTTATCGATATGTTATGAAAACATCGTATTTGCGTTCGGTACATACGGTTGACACAGTGTTTGTAATATTCTATATATCAACGGGAAGCCCCACTATTCCGTTGTTTGAGCAGTGCGTTCAGCCGAGTGTTAGTAGGCATGTTTAAAGTTTCTTTTAGCATAAGTTTCGGTAGTGCACGTCACTGGAAGTATGTTCGTGCTTTTCAGAGTCAATATATATTTGCTGTACTTTAGAGAGGACTTATTATATATATTATAGTGTACATTTTAATACTGGCATATTTTCACATGGTATGACAACTTTTCGGTCGATGAGTCGTCAACATGTCCGTAGGGCAGTCACCTATAATGCTTACACTACGCGGCTTCCGTAGAGTCTGCCTCGGTGACTACTGGACTTTATTCAATATGAGCATAACAAGCTCACATATACAGATGCATACACATGGTGCAGCTGTTGTGAATATTTTTAAACCCAGGAAAACCCGTATATAAGAAAACTTTATTCAATCGGCGAAGACGGTGCCTAGTATGCCTACATATTGACTATGCATGCATGGAATACAAAGAATTGGCGCATGAAAATCGGTTAACAGCAGTCATATGAGATGAGATGACATCGATGACATGTATAGCGCTGCTTTCTCACAGGTAAGCAATGACGCAGCAAACTCCAGAAATGAGGGAATAAGAAGGGGAAAGGTTGCTTACACGCTGGTGAAAATTCCGTGACTTCACTTGCTCCACAACAAGCGTGGGCGTGCGCTCGGGAAGTGATGGTGGGCTGAAGGGGGCGCTTTTTTTTTACTCCCGTAAGAGAATGGGATGCAAAGGCTTAGATTGACTATGTTAAATGGGGGAGGGGGGGGAGAGGTGATAACAATAAACCGTCGCCGCCATTAAACCCTGCAATGAACCCTGCCCCAGCCTAGGACGATTGGTTTATAGGGCACGCTTTAGTTTGGAACCGTACAAAGAATAATTCGTAGTGTACTGCTTCTGAGACATCACAGCTCTCATGTGGTGTATAGGCACAAACTACGCTAGCCCGTTTACAAGTCGTACTCTTGTTTGTGCTATGTGCGAAGCCTGACAGTAAAAACTACTTTTGGAAACAGCATCCGACATCTACCTCTCCAGGCACTATGACGTGAAGTGGAAGCGTTGCCACGCGTTTCACATTAAAAGGCACATGTTCGCAGATAACAAATTGACAGATTCAGTGTGAACTACTCGCACGTTTATTTCATTGCCATGTTCCTCTGCATAGGGTTTACCTAGACTATGCAATTTTACTCTACTGTTAATATTTACCGTTCATTGTAACCCTATTAGTCTTGAAGAGCGAATGCTGCCACGCGCGCTTTATTTATGCAGGCACACGTTACCGGAATATTGTTCGTGTAACCACCGCTCGGCGGAAACCATAGTGAAACATCTAAGAAGCTTGCCGATTCTTTTAGACTGGTCTGATAATGTTGCCTGTGACACACCTCGTCGAGCTTATTTTAAAACTAACACGGGTGACAACGATAACGCTGTATTTTTCGAAAACCGACGCCACTCCCAAATGACCACGTTAAATGGCCTACAAGTAGCTGTGTGCGCCATTACTGCTGTAGAATGCACGTTCTTCATTTTCTGGGTACAATTCTGCCAAAAAAATTGCCCGCAGCTTCCCTCGGGGGAACACTGAGGAGGATGCGGACCATATAATTGGTTAACGGGGTGTTAAAGTGCGACTTACTTGGGTCGATGGCTAAATTGGTTAACGTGGTTGTGAAATGGGGTGTTAAATTGCGACTTACTTGGGTCGATGGCTAAATTGGTTAACGTGGTTGTAGGAGGGGGTGTTAAATGAGTGAACACGTACACACGTATGCGAAAGGGCGGCGCTGGTCGAAGGGACGTCGATCATTGTGTTTGTGGATTCGTTGGAATTCATTTCACCGCGACCTTGGACGTCGACGCGCCGTACAAACCAACCGACGAGCGGCAACTGAGCGAGCGAGCGCCGACCTTGAGTATATATACAGCACGACGGCGCATGCACTGTCAGCTGTTGAATGTTCTCGAAGCGCGACGCCACATGCGCGTCCACTGGAGAATCAGGAGAATTGTAGATGTCGAACGCGGTGTGTAGAGGAGGAAGGGTGCACAGATGGTGGAGGAGTGAAGCGCGCGCGGTGTCTAGAGGAGGAAGGGATGCACAGATGGTGGAAGAGTGGGCGACGGCGCGACGGCGCATGCGCGCGCGTCAGCTGTCGAATGTTCGAGAAGCGGTGCGGACGGCGCGGACGGCGCACTACAAGGCGCGAGTATAAGATGCTCCGCATCTAATATTATTATCGACGAGCACGTGAAACTGCCTACAGTATGACAAGGGCACAATGGCGGTAACGCTACTTCCATATATGCATGTGGATTTCAAAGAGGCAGCGTTAAAGAGCTCATTTCGCAGAAATGCCGGTGTCGGCGTCGTTGGTTGTCAGCGAAAAATCATCATCTTATGCGTTACCAAAAAATCGAGAACGCTGACAAAATAACTACGCGATAAAAAAGTCCTGGAGCAAGGTGGTGACTGAATCAGGGTTGTTTATGCCCAAGTTGAGATATAACGCGGGTCGTCTGCGTGGCAAGCGAATGTTCTACCAAACGGCCACGCCTCTGATTGTGAAAACAGCGAAAAGAACTTCCTCTGCTTGAAAATGCAGTGAAAGTAGCTTTCACGCTTCACAAACACATGCGTCCTGAATGAATGAATGAATGAATGAATGATAAAACTCCCAAGCGTTTCCCCGAGGGTGAACATGGTTAAGTGCCAATGCACAGGGTGATGCTATGAGGGGGAGTAATGCCGTTGGCATTCGCCAGTGAGCTAACGTAAACTCCCCCGTGTGACCCCATTGCGATTCCTAGGAACCATTAGACCCTCTCGGGAAATCTTAGTGAGCTTACGCGTATATGTGAGAGTCAATTCGCACTATAATGATGTCTATGTCCGCGGCCCGCTTCGCCCGCTTGCGCTTGGCATCACGGGCCCTTCGCCGCGCTGCCTTGTCTCCAACCGGCGCGACATCTTCAACGACGCGTGCAATGCTCGCATTCGATTGCGTTGTACTCGTTGTTGGAGGTATCGCAGTCGAGGTTGATGCCTGCGATGGATCCATACCTATGACGACTTGCCGATCTCGAGCAAGTCACGGAGCGGAGGGCGGAGCGCGCACAATCACGTGGTGTGTGACATCACTGCGCCGTTGCTGCATACGCTCCTCTCCGCTTCTCGCGCCGTTGCTAGGGGAGAGGAGGAGGCGCACCGCGGACGGCGGATTCAGGGTCGAACGGTAAATCTAATACCAGTATAATACCTTCGTCATCCATTGGCGTCCCGTAATACCAAATTTAGTATAAGTGAAGCTAGCGAAACGACCGCCAGTGCATCATGAGCGTGGCATGTAGTCATGTTGTTACATGACACGCATCTCATGATTATCATGTTTGCACCAGTCACATACCTTGGTCATGCACTCATGTTCCGTAATACCAAATTTGGTATATGTTACGCTAGCAAAATGGCCGCGAGCGCATCGGAGCGTGGCATGTAGTCATGTTGTTACATGTTACATGATGTCATGATTTTCACGTCAGGGTCTGTCGCTTGTGTTCGTCATGCAATCATGTCATAAGATACCAGTTTTGCAACATGTCATGTGAACGAAACCACCGCAAGAGCTGCAGGACCATGAAATGTATATCATGTCATACATGTCATGATTTTCATGTTATGACTTGTCATATATGTTCTTCATACAGTCATGTTATGCCATACCAAATTTGGTATCGATACCATTATTGAAACGGTGAGGAAAGCTAAAGGTCGTAGGCAGCTAGACAGATAGATGGATAGATAGATAGATAGATAGATAGATACGCTCAAAGTTGCCGAAGGTCGCTAAGAAATGCTTCGCATTTATTACCTGTTCAATATATGAAGGTTTTCTTTAGTCTTCTTTTTAATGAAAGTGCCTCTGGCTTGGTGCCTGAATTTGCATATACCATTCACGTTGGCCCCTAACTCAGTATTTCTCGCGTTTATGCTCGCCTGGTCGGGTTGCTGCAAGCAGTGTGTGAACACTCTAACGTGGTAGAGATGTTCACGAAGGCAACGATCGGCGTGTTCAAGACTTGACTTGTTATTTGGGCGCACCTTAAACTATGTCCGGAAAATGCAGAGGTCAGGTGCAAGCAGTTCCCGCTGTACGCTGATAGCCCTGATGAGGCCGTCAGCCGTCGGTAATAACCTGCAGTAATGATCTAGTAATCTTAGCAGAATGATCTTAATAAGCAATCGCCAAACTTCTCAAGCATGCAGCGGGCCAGCGGACCGCAGCGGTGGTGTGTAGGGGCCAGCTGAGCGCAAGACAAACGGAATAGCAGAGGGTGCCCCGCTTGTCTTAGCAGAATTTAATGCTTCGTGGCCTGTTTAACAAGGCTCAAGTTGATACCAGTCGAGGAGAGGTTTTGTTTGGAAAACACCCGCACACTCATCCGCACGCTTCATCGAGAAGACAACATGAAAGGACGAGCGGCTCGGCTCGTTCCCTGTAAACGCTGGCTGTGCCAGCGCGTGGTGTGCATGCGCACTTGGCATCTCCGTTCATTCGATGGGCCCTTCGGCCCACTGAGCCGCTTACCTATACCATCGCAGTGTTTGCAGGTGAAACACATCTAAGTGAATTAATATAGAGAAAGAGAAAAAAAATGACCGCAGTTTCCCTGGTGGGAACACTGGTTAGCATGCGGAGCATATTGAACTGCGATAAATGTGGTTTGTAATTTGCGACATGCGTGTGTGTTATCAGCGAACATGAGTTAACACGCACGCACGTATGCTGCGAAAGACGATGTTTATTGATGAGACGCCTTGGGTATTTTGAGCAAGATGGCTTTATGGTCGGCGTCGCTTCCAAACGCATCGCAAAGGACCGACAACACTTTGGAACAATGCAGTTCATACTCAATGTTGCCGATCCGCGTCAAGTTGTTGTCGAACCAAAGTCGATCACACACCTTGCAGTTGTGGCCGAAGCTCCGGTCGAGGAAGTCGCGCTTGAAGCGAGCGTTGGGCGTGGCGTACTGCTTGGCTCACCACGCCGCTATCGCGGCGCGCTCGCGGGTGGCATCGAGATCGGCCTCGCGACGTCGACGCTTGCACGCGGCTTCACCGTCCGGATTCTCTTACCAATGCTTACGCCTCACAGCGGCTTCGTCTTCTCGAAGCTGGGAATCTTCCGCTCGACGTTGACGTATCGCAGCTGCTTCGCGATGGGGATCCTCCGCTCGACGCTGACGTCTCGCAGCTGCTTCACGTTCTCGGAGCTAAGGATCTTCCGCTCGACGTCGACGTTTGCGTTCCGCATCGCGAGCTCTTCTCTGCGCGGCCTTGTCCACGGACAAAGTGTCTTCGGAATTGCTTGCGGTTCCGCCAACACATTGGCTGACGCTATTGGAAGGGACGTCAGTAAGTGTGTTTGCGAATTCGTTGGCATACATTTTCCCCAGTGACGTCGGACGTGGGGCGACCACACAAACCAACCGACGAAAAGCGGCGCGCCCCGACATTTCGTTATTTATAGCGAGCGCCGGCCCCGGCCTGCGCATGCGCGCGTTAGCATACCGCTGGCGCACGTAAAACTAAAGGTCGCGCGGCGCGCGGAGGGGAGAAGCGAGTGCAGCGCGCGCTGTGTTGAGCGGAGGAAGGGATGCACAGATGGCTGGCGGAGGAGGGGAGGCTGCGGACGGCGACGGCGCATGACTATCCCCTAGCATAACATGCTCCGCATGTGAAAGAAGGCGGGAAGATTAACCAGATCCTAGGATCCGGTATGCTACCTTGCACTTGGGTTGGGGAATAAGGGTTGAAACGAATAAAGTAATGGGCACACGGCAAGTATGTATGCTGAATTGTTAATTTTTACGCAGGATAGTCCAACAGGAGTACCAGGCCTGGATAATGAAGACCACCACGACGGAACTCATTCTTCCAAACACCGAGGTCCAGAAAGACCCCTTGAAGAAGCGTCACAGATTGTGGTGGCCACTGAAGTTTTAGAATAAGAGCTCACTAAGAATCGCTTCCATCCCTTCTGAATCATTAAAGCGTTTTTTGTTCACCATCATAACTATCATAACTGAGGCTGTCAGTCATGACCCCATGCAATATGCTAGGTGTTTGAAAACACAAGGCCATGGAACTATGACAGCTGACATGTATGAAGGGGCGAAGTTCCTTTTTTGTACCGTTCTTATGTGCAGACACTATCCGGCTATTCTGGAAAAAGATTTGGTGTTTTTCGACTTATAACACTATTTGTTGAATGCAAGACAGATCTCACGCCGTGAGCTAGTGCTATATATTCCGGTCGAGCCAAGTGATCATATATAACACACAGCCATCAAAGGTCATATGACGAAAAAGTAAGCAGTATCACAAATAATTTATAGTCATACGTTTAAACTAACCTCGCATGAGCTGTCACATCGGTAAATGGCGCTCAACATACGACTCTAGTTGCATGGCACTGGTACTGTGTAGTTGTAAAGTTATATTCTACTTGGGACAGCTATAGTAACCGTGGTGGCGAACCATGATATTGAAATAACTGGAAGAATATGAATGGGGTGGATTGGCAAGCATTCCCAAATCATAAATGGTAATTTACCCATAACCCTCAAAAGAAAGCTGTATAGCAGCTGCATCTTGCCGTTACTCATTTACGAAGCAGAAACCTGGAAGCACACAAAGAGGGTTCAGCTTAAATTGAGAACGATAGAAACAAAAATAAGTGAGCGATAGAAACAAAAATGATAGGTGCGACCTTAAGAGAGAAGAAGAGAGCAGAGGGGGTCAGGAAACAAACCTGGGTTAAGGATGTCACAGTGGAAATAAAGAAGAAATGGACATTGGTAGGCCACCTAGTGCGTAGGCAGGATAACCGCTGGTCAATAATAGTAACTTACTCAAATCCAGAGAAGGCAAATGCACAGCGGGGAGGCAGAAGGTTAGGTGGGCCAATGAGATTAAACAATTCGCAGGTATAACGTGGCAGCAGAAAGCACAAGACCAAATTGATATGCGAATCATGGAGGTGGCCTCCTTTTTGTAGTGGGTGTAGTCAGGCTGATGGTGATGATGATATAGACGAGTTGCTAAATACAAGCCACGCTGGAAAACGGCCCTAATGTTGACATGGCGATAGTTATAGCGCGAGAACAGAACGACGACACGGAGACAAAAATGACACGAAGGACACGAGCGCCATGTCCTTCATGTCCTTCTTGTCTCTGTGTCGTCGTTCTGTTCTTGTGTTATTACTATCGTCATGTCACATCAACTAGCTCAAGCTGGCAGACTACGAATGTTGAATTTCAATAGAGTCGGAGCCGCGGATAGACTCCGCGAACGAGCACTAAACTCTGGCGTAGAACAACGCCTCCGAACGCGCGATTGGAAGATAATAAATAAATAAATAAATAAATAATTCGCACCTTCGTAGCAAGCATAGAAGCGAAAGTCCTTTAGTTGCCAGAATGACTTGTGTGAAGTTATTTATTACCGCTCATTCCGCGGTTGAATTCTGGTGAATGGCTGCTCGCACATAGCGGTTTCTCTGTTGGTGACACGATTCGATGAATTGCTCGAGGAGGAACTGAAGCTCTCCGACTCAAAGCTCTCACAAAACATGCGTCTGCAGTGGTGCCACACCGAGTTCTGGTCAAATCGGTCGACTTTGGCGAAACAACTTTTCCTGCTCTAGCACGGATAATTGGGATAGTTGGTAATGGTTAATCGTTTAACTAAATAAGGGCGTGCACACAGACACGGATACTAAAACAAGAAAATGTACACAACGTAAGCAACAGTCGCAACTAAAGTCAATTGGAAAGAAAGGTATGTATACTACTTCTGTGACTTGACCTGGCAAGTGAAACATCAAAAACATAAATGGGCTATAGAAACATGTGCCTCATATCAGACTCAAAGAGCTGATGAGGTATGGAAATTCTTTTTCTGTTAAATTGATGGAGGGTGTGCTTATGCATTTGTTCCCATGCTTCGCTATATGTGAAACACCTTTATCAGCTCTCTGGTGGTGCGATCTGGGCGTTTTGAAAGAACAATAGCACTCACAAAAAAAGGGTTTCCAACCACCCGAGGTGCAATGCTTGGGCACAAGTTGAAATAGGTGTGAAATAGGTGTACATTTGGTACAATTGCCTTGTGGTCACATCTACGTAGGCCAAACGAGAAGATGTGTCAGAAAGAACATAGGAGATTGTTGGACACAAAAGATAGTTCACACTTGCCCAAACACTGTATCTCGTGCGGTTGACCCCAAATTGTTCTGCAATGAAATCTTTTTTGCAAATTATCTCTTACAGGTAAATAAACATCCGGCAGTTCGCTCTAAGCCTCGCAAAGATTGACTCAGCGAAGCATGAGCACGGGCGCAATGGCGATCAAATATACTCTCCGTCGACTGACACGTCTAGCTTTGAGATGCCTGGCTTCCGTCCACAGAGCGCACGCTTTCGCAGGACACCCCATGACTGCCTTAGCATGATCGCGCTCAGCCGCACTATGACTGTTGTGTGAAGAAGAAGATGTACCTGCAGCGAGCAGCATCGCCAACGCCTGGCTCTCTCGGCTCGTGCTTCGGTTCGTTGCTGTGCCGATCGCTGGACGGTTCTTGACGTTGTCTCGTCGCTGTCTTTAACGGCTAATAAACCTCCTCACATTTGGTGGAAGGTGCTGTTAATCCCCGTTGCTACACCCTGGAGCTGCGAAGCCGCACGCTACCACCTGTCATGACTGCCAACGCCACTACATCGACGCCTTCGCTCCAGTTCAACTGCCCTGGCCATCCTAAACTACGGGAGCCGAAGGTCTTCAGTGGTGCGGATGGGACCGACGTCGAAGACTGGCTCGAGCACTATGAACTGGTGAGCGCCAACAATAAGTGGGATGAAGCCGACAAGCTGGGCCACGTGATATTTTATCTCACTGGCGTCGCCGAATTGTGGTTTAATAACCACAAACACAACATCCCCACATGGAGCGTCTTCAAGACGTCATGTGCTGAAGTGTTCGGTCGGCCGGCTGTCCGCAGGCAGAGGGCAGAACAGCGCTTGCGCGTCCGCTCTCAGCAGACTGGCGAGACCTTTACCAGTTATATTGAGGACGTCGTCGACCTTTGTCGACGTGTGAATGACACCATGCCCGAATCCGACAAGGTCAAAAACATACTGAAGGGCATCGACGACGGCGCATTTCAAATGCTTTTGGCAAGGAATCCAAGCACAGTTTCTGAAGTCGTCAGCTTGTGTCAGAGCTACGACGAGTTGAAAAAGCAACGCACTCTGACTAGGCAGCCTCAGCCTGGTGGTGAGTCGCTGTCCAGCTTCGACTCCATGCCCGACAATTCACCATTGCTTCAGCAAGACCGAGTCTTCGTCCGTGAGGAAGTCGCCCGCCAACTTTCCCTAGTGCCCTTTACTCACGAGACCACCACCCGTCTACCTGCCCCGCTTCGCACGGCTATATCGGAAGAGGTTGCACAAGCTGTTCCTCGTGCGCACTACGAGCCACCTCTATCAAGCCGTGGTCACTGCCCGGGTGTCGCACAGCCGGTAGGCGCCCCTGTCGCCTATCCGCCAGCCGTTCAGCCTGTGGCCGCGCCCCTAACCTATGCAACGCAGCCTGTGGCTCCGCCTGTCGCCTTTTCACAAGAGATGCAGCCCGTAGCCGCGCCGCTCACATATGCAGACGCTCTACGTAGGCTCCCACAACCACCCTACACCACGCGCTCACAGCCCGCACACCCGGCTGCTTATACTGCACCTTGGGCGGCAGCACCAGTCGCCAATTCCTGGAGGACGCCCGATAACCGACCGATTTGCTACGCTTGCTTCACTCCCGGACACGTTGTTCGCTACTGCCGCCGTCGACCTCAGACGTTCGGCAACTATGCCCGGTCGTCGCATCCCGGCAGCCAACCCTTCGTCCAATACGGGCCGGTCTCGCCACCTCGCTATGCGCCTACTGACCACCTAGACTTTCAGCCGCAACGCGCACCCTCTCCTCGTCGGCGATCGCCCTCCCCCATGCGTCGCCGGCCCGGACCCTCCGACCAGGAAAACTAAGCAACGCAGTTCAAGAGGCAAGAACTGCGCCGTTTTAGAACTGTCTAAGCCCTCGCTCCTCTCCTGCTAACGTGGTCGCAGTAACTGTTGAAGGTTATTGTACTTTCGCCCTTGTGGACACTGGCGCCGCTGTTTCTGTTATTGCCGCTAATCTCTGCCGTTTATTACGCAAAGTAACGACGCCGCTTTCGGGACTGTCGCTTCACACCGCAAGCGCACAGCAAGTAACGCCTCTCGCAGCCTGCACTGCAAGAGTCTCCATCGAAGGCATTCTTTACATCGTGGAGTTTATTGTTCTTCCTGTCTGTTCGCATGACGTCATCCTCGGGTCGGACTTCCTATCCCGCCATAATGCCGTCATTGACTGCGCACGCGCCGAAGTTGAGTTTTCGCCCTTGTGTGATGTCCCATTACTGGACGCTCCTCATCAGCCGCCGAAGTTGCTCGTTCTTGAAGATACCGATATTCCGCCTGGAAATTTCGCCCTTGTTCCCGTTTCATGCAACGCCTACACTGACGCTACAGTTCTTTTTATGCCTTCCAATATCTTCAAATGTCGTCGAGCTTTGCCGCTGCCTTTCGCAACAATTGACCTTGCCGCCGGAAGAAGCAACATGTTCGTAAGCAATCCGCTTTCCACACCTGTCACATTGCTTGCGGGGGAATGTCTCGGCCGCGTGCAGGATCTCGACCCTTCGTTTTTGTTTGATGTCCCGGACGACTACTGCGACCACCCAAAAGCACTGTCAGCACTTGGGGAGTCGTCCAATGATACGTTTTCCAGCGCCATCGCTGACACTCTCACTCCTACCGAACATGCCGACCTGCTGGATCTTCTCCATGAGTTCAGGAGTTCGTTCGATGTGTCGCAACCTCAACTGGGCCGCACATCACAAGTCAAACATCATGTTGACACCGGCCTACACCAGCCACTGCGTCAAAGACCATACCGTGTCTCCGCTGAAGAGCGCCGCGTCATCAACGATCAAGTTGAAGATATGCTTCGTAGGGACGTCATTCGACCATCTCACAGTCCCTGGGCGTCTCCCGTCGTCCTGGTGCGTAAGAAAGACGGATCTATCCGATTTTGCGTGGACTATCGTCGTTTGAATAAGATAACCCGCAAGGACGTCTATCCTTTGCCGCGCATTGATGACGCCATTGACACCCTTCACGGAGCGGAATTTTTCTCGTCGCTAGATTTGCGGTCTGGCTACTGGCAGGTCCCAATGGCAGAAGCCGATCGCCCAAAAACGGCATTTATTACACCAGACGGACTATATGAATTTAACGTCATGCCCTTTGGGCTTTGTAACGCGCCTGCCACGTTTGAACGTCTTATGGATAATACGCTACGTGGCCTCAAATGGAATATGTGCCTGTGTTACCTCGACGATGTCGTGGTTTTCTCCCATGACTTTCCTACGCACCTCCTTCGCCTCAGGCACGTTTTAAGTGGTCTGAACAACGCTGGTTTGCAGCTTAACCTAAAAAAATGCCGCTTCGCTGCACGCGAGCTCGTCATCCTAGGCCACATCGTGTCCAAGCACGGCGTATTACCAGACCCAGCAAAACTTCGAGCAGTCGCAGAATTTCCCAAGCCGACGACCATGAAAGAACTTCGCAGTTTTGTAGGCCTATGCTCCTATTTCCGGCGCTTTGTTCGCAATTTTGCATCTATCATGTCACCGTTAACGCAGCTTCTTCGCGGTGACGTGAACCTCACCTCCTGGTCCCCTGCATGTGACGTTGCCTTCGCTACTCTGCGCCGTCTGCTTACTTCCCCACCTATTCTTCGCCACTTCGACCCGACGGCTCCTACCGAAGTGCACACCGACGCCAGCGGCGTCGGGCTAGGCGCGGTCCTCGCTCAACGAAAGCCCGGCTATTCAGAATACGTTGTAGCCTACGCTAGCCGCACTCTGACGAAAGCCGAAACTAATTACAGCGTGACAGAAAAAGAGTGTTTGGCTCTGGTGTGGGCGCTTGGAAAGTTTCGGCCGTACTTATACGGCCGCCCGTTCGATCTAGTAACTGATCACCACGCGCTTTGCTGGCTTTCCACATTGAAAGACCCTTCTGGCCGCCTTGCGCGATGGGCACTCCGCATCCAGGAGTACGACATTCGCGTCGTATACCGCTGCGGACGCAAACACTCTGACGCTGATGCCCTGTCCCGCTCACCTTTGCCACCAGATCCGACGTGCGGAAACACGTGCCTCCAGTACTTGTCATCGTTAAATCTTGAATCAATTGCCACCGAACAACGTCGTGACCCGTGGATCGCCTCTCTTATCGAATATTTATCTGGCACGCCCAACCTTCCAGTATCTCGATCCCTCCGACGTCAAGCTCTCCATTTCGCCATCCGCGATCAACTTCTTCATCGACGCAACTACGCTCCCGATGGCCGCCGGTGGTTGCTGGTCATTCCACGCACTTTACGATCGCAAGTATGCGCCTCCCTTCACGACGATCCGCAATGTGGCCACGCCGGAGTGTTCAAAACATATGAACGCCTTCGCCATCGCTATTACTGGCGCGGCATGTACAATTTTGTACGTAAATTCGTGCAGTGCTGTCCTGACTGCCAGCGACGTAAATCAACACTGCCACGTGCGACTGGCGCATTGCAGCCACTTCCATGCCCTGCCAAGCCATTTGATCGCGTCGGCGTTGACCTCTACGGTCCCCTTCCATTGACACCAGATGGTAATCGGTGGATTATAGTGGCGGTCGACCACCTGACACGCTACGCCGAAACAGCCGCTTTGCCGAGCGCTACAGCTCAGGATGTCGCCTCTTTCATTTTGCAACGCTTTATCCTTCGACATGGTGCACCTCGAGAGCTCCTTAGTGACAGAGGCCACGCTTTTCTTTCCGAGGTCGTCAAAACTCTGCTTTCGGAATGCCACGTCATTCATCGGAAAACGACAGCATACCACCCGCAGACTAACGGACTAACGAAATGGTGATATGCTCTCAATGTACGTGGCATCTGATCACAGCAACTGGGACCGTGTTCTCCCATACGTCACGTTCGCATATAACACCGCAATACAATCCACCACGGGATTCTCACCTTTCTTTCTTCTTTACGGACGTGAGCCTTCCCATACAATTGATACCCTACTTCCTTACCGTCCTGATGCTTCCGAGTGTCCACCTATCTCCGATGCTGCTAGACAAGCCGAAGAGTGCCGCCAGCTCGCCCGTGCGTTCACCTCGGAAGAACAACAACGCCAGAAAGAAACTTGTAGCACCTCTCTTCCGGATCCCAACTATGCCCCAGGGTCTCTTGTGTGGCTTGCCATCCCATACCAAACACCGGGACTCTCCTCGAAACTTGTCCCGCGGTACGAGGGGCCTTACACCGTTTTGGAGAAAACCTCTCCGGTTAATTTCCTAATTGAACCAGTTTCCCGATCGGACGACATGCGCCGGCGTGCACGTGACATAGTCCATGTTTCCCGACTGAAACCGTACCATGAGCCTTTGCCTGAAACTTCTTAAGTCACCAGGATGGCTCCTTTTTCAGCGGGGGCGATTGTGAAGAAGAAGATGTACCTGCAGCGAGCAGCATCGCCAACGCCTGGCTCTCTCGGCTCGTGCTTCGGTTCGTTGCTGTGCCGATCGCTGGACGGTTCTTGACGTTGTCTCGTCGCTGTCTTTAACGGCTAATAAACCTCCTCACAGTTGTTGCGACCGGGGTTGGCGGCACCGGCGATCCGGGATCAAGATGTCGAGGCAGAAGGAGGTTGAAGCTCGTAGAGAGAGTTTATTTACAGTTATTTACATTATTTACATGGCAAGGGCTCTCTGGCCCGAAGCTCTACATTGAAAAAGGCTGTCTATTGAACAAGCTCTGTGAACCACCCTAAGCAGCCCGCGAGTGCTGATTAAACACAGTCTCATCTCCACAGATCCCTAAATTGGGGATTAGGTCCATACGGCACTGTCTAATAACATGTCCTGCAGCACACACCAGTGTCATGCCGGCACCGCCCCCAACAAACACACATACACATGTACGTGACATACACGTGTATGGTCCCGGCGATGCTGCCTCCTTCGGCGAATCGTGCTTGAGCGGGGTGAAACGAGTCTGTCATCTCGCCGCTCGGGCCGACCACCCATGCTTTGTCGAACGGCAATCGTGGTCTTGGCTCCTCTGAGGGGCCATGCCTGGACATCTGGTGCTGATTCGAGCGTCAGCGGCTCATCAGTCAGCGACGCACAGCGTGATGGTCCGACGTCCGTGATCGGCGGAAGCTCGCCAATGTGGCTTTTACCGGGGCACCAAGACGCCACGTGTCGCATCTCTGCGCCTACTCGAAGGACAGCGGTGCTCCATAGAGTAATTTCAGCCACGCAGCGCAAAGCACATGGAAACAGCAGGGCGTCTTGGCACTGCTCCTTACCTCCACATAATGAGGCGGCTGCCTTTCTTCCGTTTTCACGGCCGCGGCAAAAGGGTGGCCCGCCAAACGCAACAGCTCGTCCACCGGTGGGAAACTAGCGTCCTGAAAGTGACCAGCTGTACAGGTTGCCCAAAGCGTCGTTGTTTGGTGGCATGATCTAGGCCACTGGCGATGACGCAATTTGGTAATCTTCAATCATCCATGGGCCTTTCCTCCCTAGAATTTCACAGAAGTACACACAACCACAAGCACGGAAGAGCGCCCTGCCCGCACTGAGACACATCGAGTCCTAAAAATTGATGTCAAAATAACATTACTAAATAGTAAAACTAAAGCACAAAGCCGCAATCAAAGCGTTTCTTCGAGCTTTCGCCGAAGCTCCCAATCTCTATTCGAAAATAATTGTTCTATTAAACTGCTCTCAGAAAAATAAACTCCCAAGTCATGCGCTCTCCGTGACATACATGTGTGCCAGCGTTAGCAATGCGCTATAACCTACCAGGCCTCGTACTCCTAAAATAAATACTTTTGCTTCACATTGTCTTTTAGTCTCTAAAATTTTGTGCCACCAAATCTAGTCGTCGATTTCATTTGAGCAGACGAAAAAATAACTCCCGTGCTGCGCCTGCATCAGGAGCATCCACATTACACGTACGCAAACGGACGTCATAGTGCCCCTGCGTGTATTAACTACTAATTCTGCCTAGCGGTTACCGTCTTCATAAGGGCTACACATTTGCTCCCGAACCAACGAACTCACTTTCTTTATGTCCACACCGGACACATGCGAACAAAACAAAAAATAACAAGAAAAACTTTTGCATGAATTCTAAAAATCTCACAAAAAATATTCTTGCGTCTACGCGCTCACTCAAAAGTAGTTTCTAATGTCGCTCTTACTCATCAAACACTCCTAGGCGTGTCGTTATGCAACCGCACAGCGCTCACCTTTCAAACCTTGACTTACACTGCTTAATAAATAAACAAAACCTAGAACTTGTTAACTATACGCTAGCTCGTAGCCGAAATACTTACAGAACACTCCCCCAAAAGGAAAACCTACTTATACATTCAGAAAAGAACTTCCAAACGAAAAAATTTACAGCATATCCACGGAGTGAGTGATGGAGAGTGGGGTGAAGCATTTGTCCGTCCATTCGTTCTTGCTTCCGTCCGTCCATGCTTCCATCTGTGGGATCACCCATGCGTCCATCCGCCGTCCGTGCGTGCGTCTGTTCGTGCGTCCATCCCTGCATTCGTCTATGCATCCACCCCTGCGTCCGTTCAGGCGTCCATTCATGCATCTGTCTGTGTGTCCGTTCGTCCATGTATTCAACACTCCAAGTACCACCATTTCGCATCTTTTCATCATATATTCCCCATATAGAAGCACCGCCATCCAGCGGACATTCCAAGGACTAAACGAGAGGTGGCACACGCACATTTTCTTACGGCTTTCGCTTCGGGTCTACTTCCCACCTTTAACCACTTCGAGTTCATGGTATATACTAGTTCACTGTATTCCTGGCACTACGGCCGAACGCTCACTAAACCTTTCTAAAACCAAGCAGGTTACGCCCAGCGAGTATAACGTAGCAACTTGTTCCTGTCAGATAGTGCTCAATGTACATGCTAATGGCTGTTAATGAGGAATGAGAGACAGGAGTATTCGGCTTTTACTTTCTTACGGCTTGCGCTTCGTATCTCCTTCCCACCTTTAACCACCTTGAGTTCATGGTATATACTAGTTCATTGTAATCACGGCACTGCGGCTCAACGCTTGTTTAACCTTTTTAAAACTAAGGAGTTTACACCAAGCGAGTGTAACGTAGCAACCCTTTCTTGTCAGATAGTGCCTAATGTACAAGCCAATGGCTGCTAATGGGGATCGCCGCGTGCGCGTAAACTAAAAGCCGAATGCTCCTGTCTCTCATTCCCCATTAGCAGCCATTGGCATGTACGTTGAGCACTATTTTTTATTGTTCAACAATGCACAGAAGAAATCTCTCACCAGCACCACCTTGGAGGTCAAAATGGTACACTTGTTACACACTACAAAGGCTACGAGGGATGAACAGGTGCCGCTATAAGGAGCTTCGCCCCTAAAACAAAGAAATCCGCGAGCGACCGTCTCTACAAAGCTAAGGGCTGTTCGCTCATTTTTCAGCCATACACGTGGTGGTCACACTCTCTGGGCCTTTCTTATTGAATGGGGACTACAACAATCGCGAAAGCAATTTGCTTCGCCTCCGAACCCCACTAAGCCCCTCGCTGGCGTCCTGCATTGTCTCCCTGGCTCGGCCACTTCTTGCAAGCCAGCGACCTTGCAAACCCACGTCCCATCAAACGTGCCGTGGATAGAACTGTGGAAGGTTGACTGCTCCCTTCCATCTGTGTGCATTTTGACCCAACGTGCCCTTCTTTTTCTGTTCGTCCATCGGGACTCCGGCAGCAAGCCTGCTGCCGAGAAGCAAGTCGGCGGCGACACATCTATGGTGGTTCCCGACCCAAGTCGGAGCCGTTCCGGGTGGAGCGGCCAACCGCAACAAAAGGGCGGACGCCGTCGCACGCGAGCTCGCACACCGTGCGGCGCCCCCCCCCCCCCCTCAAACGTGGAAGAAGCCGAACCCCCAGACTCGGACCCGCCGCTCGACTACGCCAGCATTCTTGAATGGTACCGAGAGCGCCGCCGAGGGCTTCCCGGGGCTCACCCGAGGCTGGGGCTGCGTGAGGGGGTCCTCCTGGCACAACTACAGAGCGGCACGGTGCTCACGTCCACCCTGGCCCGACACGTGTGCCCCGGACTCCACGAAAGTGCGAAGCGCAGTATCTGTGCGCGAGAACTGGCAACGCTGACACATGTGCTGTGAGGGTGTGACACGTGTGTGGGGGGAGCGATCACCGATCACTACCACCAGACATTGTGAACCACATAGGCTCGTCCGATCATGGATGGATGGATGGGTGGATATGGCTGTACCCTTTAGAACGGCCGGTGGCTAGCGCCTCTAAGCCGTAATACTTAATGAACCAAAAACTAGATTTATTTTTTTCCCTTAAATAGTGAGGTCGAGGATTCGTACTTTCCAGCGAAGGGTTCAATTTTCACTCGTGCCTTGACTTTAGCCACCAATCAGATAACCTCCTAGTTAATTCTACCTGCTTAAAGTCTATTTTGCCCTCACTGTCCCTAAAACCCAGTGCTTTGAAAAACTCTGCGCCATCAACCTGAACTAAAGGGTGAAGCCCTTTACAGAACATTATCAAGTGTTCGGCAGTTTCTTCTTCCTCTCCACACGCACTGCATACCGTGTCTACCCCTTCGTACTTGGCCCGATATGTCTTTGTTCGCAATACTCCCGTCCTGGCCTCAAACAGTAGAGAACTACCCCGAGTATTATTATAGATCCTTTCCTTGGCTATTCATGCTTAAAAGTTCGATAGATCTCTAGTGCGGACTTCTTAATCATGCCAATTCTCCACATATCGCTCTCAGCTTCCTTCACTTTCTTCTTAACCGATAGTTTTTTTTTTTTGGTTTGGCCCCTGCTGTTTTCCAAGTATTTACCAGTCAATTTTCTGGTTCACTTCCGCCATTTTGTATCGACATTCTTCATGTACAAGTAGCTGAATACGTTCCTAGCCCAAGGCTCCTCCCCCATTTCTCTCAATCGCTTCTCAAATTTTGTCTTGCTGCTAGCTTCCCTGACCTCAAATGATGTCCATCCCATATCACCTTGTACTCCCTGATTCGGTGTATTCCCGTGAGCTCCTAAGGCAAGCCTACCTATTCCACGTTGCTTAATTTCTAATCTTCATTGAACTTCGGATCTCACGCACAAGACCGCATTGCCGAACGTCAGACCAGGAACCATGACCCCTTTCCATATTCCTCTCACAACATCATACCTATTGTAATTCCACAGTGCCCTGTTTTTCATTACCGCTGCATTCCTGCTACATTCGACACGTATATTTCATGTTCCCTTAGGTACTCGGTCCCATTGCTTATCCATACGCCCAGATATTTGTATTTATCTGTTATTTCTAGCGTGACTCCCTGTATCCTAAGCTCACAACCTTCATTATTATTAAAGATCATGTCTGCTGATTTTTCATTACTGAATCTGAAATTTAACCTATCTCCCTCATTACCGCAGTTGTCCATCAATCTGTGCAAATTTTCCTTGTTGTCGGTCATTAGCACTATATCATCTGCGTACATCAATGCTGGTAGTGCCTGTTGAATGAGTTTTTGCTTGTTTGACGAAAGACAGGTTGAAGCCCAGTCCACTTCCCTGTAATTTGGCCTCTAATCCTTGTAGGTACATCATGAATAACAAGGATGACAGAAGAGACCCCTGCTTAAGCCCCTGTTTTACCTCTGCAGGCTTGGATACCTGTTTTTCCCACTTTATAACTGCCTCGTTACCTTTATAGATAGCCTTTAAAAGATTAGTAACTCCATCTTCCACACCAAGTGTGTCCAGTATTCCCCACAATTCCTCTTGAATCACGCTTTCGTACGCTCCCTTGATATCCAAGAATAGCCACAGGGGCCTGTGTTTCTTTTCTGCTATTTCGATGCACTGCGTCAGTGAGAACAGATTGTCTTCCAACCTCCTGTTTTTCCGAAACCCATTCTGCTTTTCCCCCAGCACCCCCTCATCCTCTATCCATGCCTGCAGTCTTTCCTTTATAATCTGCATCGCCAGCCTGTAGACCACTCATGTCACTGTTACAGGACGGTAGTTGTTTATGTCAGCTTTGTCCCCCTTTCGTTTATAGATCATGTCTGTCGAGTGTATGTTACAGCTGTACAAGGTATTATTTACTGGATTCCTGCGGTATAGCCTACCTGTTATATCTTGCACATGCAAAACGAACCTGCGCACAATCCAAAATATTCAAGCCCAAGCGCTTAGGATATGCCTTAGTTTACCCCGCTGCGCATCGGCAGCTGAAACAATTGCCATTGCACAGGACTACTCGATCATGACGCACATCACCATTGAAACGATGCGTACGTACCTCAGGCAGCATGCTAGGTATCCTTCCCACCACTTGGCAACCCTCGCTACTGAGAGGCCTCGCACGAAATTTAGTGCAATTGTCTGCGCTCATCGTGCGTCGTTTACGTCAGGTTTTACGCCTGCTGAGAAACTGGCGTATCTTCCGTGGTGCCTGACACATCCACAAGTACGTGTTTCAATTCCAGGAATACAGAAAAAATCAAAATTGCCTTGATCAGCCCAAAAACAATTGAGCTTGAGCCATCTGCACGAAATGTACAACAACCACGTGCACATATACACCGATGGTTCAACCACAGCGTCTGGTTCTGGTGGTGCGGTGGTGATTCCAGCTAAATCACTCTGCGAATCAAACTGTCACATGTCACTACGTCCACAGCGGCAGAACTTGCGGCTTTGCGTGGCGCCATAGAGTACATCAAATCCCAAAGACCTAGTAAATGGGCTGTGTTTTCCGACTCAAAACCAGCCCTACAGAGCATGCAGTCAGTCCTTCGACGAGGTTGCCATGAACAATTAACTTACGAAGTTGTCAAGCTCGTTCACCACGTCACAGAAACAGGCCACGAGGTCAAGTTTCAGTGGCTTCCTGGCCATTGTGGAATCAGTGGCAATGATTCCGCAGACAACGCGGCTCGTACATCGCACCAAGAAGAACACACCCTTCCGATTCCTTTGTCAAGGGCTGACGCTGCAAATCAACTTCGTCACCTGGCACGTAGTCTGAGGCTGCAGGAGTGGAACACCCCAAGCATAAGACATACGAGACTATACCAAATAAACCCTCGACGGGAACTTCGACCTCCATCCGGACTTTGTCGACGTGAAGCGTCACTTTTTTGTCGCCTATGTTTGGGGGTTGCCTTCACAAAAGCATATAGAACCCTCATCGGATTGACCGACAATGCGGAATGCGACGTCTGCTGCACCAAAGAAGACATCGACCATCTGATATGTCATTGCCCTCGATTTGCCTCTGAAAGACAGAAGCTTTCGGACGCATTGCGACAATTGAACGATCGGCCACTCTCTGTGCAGATGCTACTGGAACACCGTCATCGCCTCTCGTCGGCTCAAAAAGCAGTCAAAGCTGTCTTGTGCTTTTTGAGGACTACAGGCCTATGTGACCACCTTTAACTTTTGTGTAGTGCCACCGCTGCATACGCGCCAGCCGATTGACTTACAATCCTCCTTTTCTCTCTCTCTCTCTCTCTCTCTCTCTCTCTCTTTCTTTCTCTTATCTTTCCTCTCTCTCTCATCTTTATGCCCCCTTCGTATTCCCACAGCGTAGGGTAGCAAACCGGGCATGTGCCTGGTTAACCTCCCTGCCTTCCCTGTTGTTGTTTACCTCCCCCCCCCCCCCCCTCATCCTGCTAAGTTTCCATCCATCGGGAACTTCTCCATCGATTATTATTTTGCTCACTGCCTCTCTCAAAGCCTGCTTAGACTTCGGACCTAATGTCTTTATCAGCATAATTGGAATGCCATCTGGGCCTGTTGATGTACTACTAGGAACCCTTTTCTCAGCCCTTTCCCACTCTTGTTGTGAAAATGGAGCCATTGCGCCACTTGATTCATCCTTGTCTATTGTGGTGCATAAAGCACTTCTTTGGCGAAATTTTTTCTGTCACCCTTGTTCTTATATATTCAATAGCTTCGTCCCCTTCTAGCCTAGCACCTTGAGGTGTAGTTATAAACCTCTGCTCTAGGTTCGTATTCTTCTTTATGGAGTTTAGACGGTTCCAAAATTTCGCAGCTGCCTTTCTATTTTTTTATGTACTTCTGCCAGCCACTAGGCTCCCTTTCTTCTAATCTTTTCATTGATCAGAAGGGATGCATCCCTTATACAGCTTAGAAAGATTTCCCATTTTCTTTCAACATCATCTGTTGGTTCACCCCGCTGCTTAGCATGTCTGTGTTCCCTAGAGGCTTCCTGACGTTTTGCTATGGCTCTCTTAACTTCCTCATCCCACCAACTTTTGGGTTTGTGTCTTCTTTTCCGGGGTGACTTGTCACGTGCCTTAGCAAGCTCTAGCTCAAACATTCAAATTAGATTCGTGTATGTCCACACTGTTTTATTATCCTCAGTGACTACTTTCTCATTTTGTTTAGTGGCTGTTTCTATTTGCCTTTCTGAATAAAATTTTTCCTGTAGTTGCTCATCTTGTCTCCTTCCCACTTTCACTGCTCTTCCAAAACTTAGCTTGATACGTTCGTGATCACTACCCAGACTTCTGGAGCCACCTTCATCTATGCGCATTCCCCTGAGCTTGTCATACATCCTATGTGACCTCACTGCGTAATCTATCGTCGACTGCAGCCTTCCTACCTCCCATGTAATTTGCCCTTCACACTTCTCGGTACTGTTGCAAATAATCAAATCCAGCCTTTCACAGATATCCATGATGATTTTGCCTGTCGGGTCGGTATACCCATGTATATCTTCTATGTGTGCATTCATATCTCCTAGTATAATTATCTCCCACTCTCCTCCTAACTCCTGAATGTCCTTTGATATACACTCTACCATTGCCTAGTTTTCCTCTCTGTCTTTGCTCCCGTCCACAAGTACACGAAACCAAGGAGTGTCATTTGCCCTGCCACTTTTCCTTTTAGCCATAAATGTTCCTTGCACTCCTGCTTGACCCTTTGCCAGTCTGTACTTTTATGAATGAATTCCCAAATACCACCCCCCTTTCTGCTGCCTTCTGTTCTATTACAATATTCCCACGCGTAGTCCGCATTGTTGGGAGATTGTTACATGTCCCTGAGATGTGTTTCTACAAAACCGTATACCATCGGCCTCTACTTCCTTAGCTGTTCTTCTATCTCTTCCCACTTCAGCCTGTTTTTACAACCCTGCATGTTAATATACCTTATGTCTGAATTGGCTCGGCGCTCGTGGCTATGTTTATTTCTGCCCCGGAGTCTACCTATCTTAGATACTGGTGACAATTTGGAATCGTATCTGTCCATACCACCTGTCAAAGAGTCTCCCTGGTTGTTTTCCTCGTTACTAGCTATCCTGCACCCCGAAGGGCCCGCTTACCCCCCAAAAAAGCTACTGCGCGTCCTGCAAGTCGCCAACCCACCTCATGACCTAGCCGCCCATCGAAGTGAATTCTGTCTCGTTGAAAACCACCCCACCTATGCACCTCTCTGTTTATTTCCACCACCTCAAAGCCTTTCTCTCGACTCATCCGCCATATCTCTTGGTTTGCGTTGACAACCGCTCTTTGCTGGTTGCTATCACGCACTGGTACCTCCGGTATTGTGCACATCGCTACCTGTACCTTAGGAGAAGTGGCGCGCATGTCATCGACGCCTTTCGCCAGTGTAGTTGCTTGTCCTGCTGTATATTCATTAGGGACATCGTTTAAACCGCCTGAAATTATCACGAGATTTCGTCTATCAGCTGTTGTTTTGAGTTTTAAGCTCGCTTGCCTCATGACTGCTTCCAGCTTGCGACTTGAGAACGCCCCTACTGCAACCCTCTTGTCACCTCTTACCTTCTCTTTGATGGCTTCTGTGCATCGATTTAAATTCGAGTCCCCGGCGATTATCACATGCTGTGACTTTTGAGCTGGAGCGTCCTGCACCTGGGGGTTACTTGCACCTGTGACGCCGGCTGCTTTGTCCCCTCCCAGCCCCACCACTACTTCGCTGAAGCTGGGCCTTGCGACAAATGAACCGGCTGAACCTGTTTTTTCCAAACTTGCTTGCTCCTTCTTCTCCGCCGTTCTGGTTGCCGGTTCCCTACTGTTCTCTCCGTAGGCCGCTCTTCTGTTTACCTTGGCTAGTGCTTCCTCGGCGGACTTCAGCTTTTTTCCCATAGCCCTCGTTTTCTCTTACTTTGTCGCCAACGCAGTCTCGAGCTCGGGGATTCTCATCAAGATGTCACTCTGGGTAACCATCATTTTCTCCATTTTTTCCTCGACCTCACATTGCCTACACGGCACGTCGGCCTCTTCTCTTTCCGCTTCTACACTTGGGTCCACTTTAAAACCAACCCTACGTCCTGAACTCTTCACAGTCTTTTTAACAATGTCTTTCCCACACCAATTGTTCTATGACTTGTCTCACTCGATAATTACAAAACTCGAGCCCTGCCCTACGAAAAAGAGAAAGTCTAAGCTCTACTGCAAAAAATTGCGTGTTCAATGTACGTGCACCTCTCCCACGGGGTGGTAAATGAAAAAGAAAAACAACAAAAAACAAAAAAATAAACAGACACACAAACTAATAAATACCTGGTGCCTGACCCACCGAAAAAGCCGTACAATAAAATAAGTGCTACAGGGATTTTAACTGCTACCCTATAAATATAAAGACAAGCTCAAAACATGCAGAACAACTTATCTGCGCAGTCGATCGGGAGCGCTCAAAAAAACACGTCCATCCACCGGGAAAGTCCGAACCGAATCCACGAATCACGAGGCGCAGCTCAATGCCATCCAGCGGCTCACGCGGCCCTGGCTCGGCAAAGCGAACGGAGCAAACTCCTGGTAGCTCGCGCTGGGCCTGCCGTCGTTGAGGTCTAGATAGACAGGAGGGTGCGGTACCTTGCGCGGTGCTCCCACCCTCCACACGCACGATTGCCCGATAAATTCTATTTCTCGCTCTCTCACTCTTTTCGTCCGGCAGCTCGGACGCATGCAAACCAACTTCGACGCGGATGAGAAAGACACCATTCTGCTTACTATGCCCCTTCCTTCTGTTTGCATGATCGCCCAGCACACTTTTCTTTTCCTCTTCGTCCAGCGTCTCGAACACATGCAAAGAAACTCCGGCGCCCACGACAAACGCCTCATTCGGATCATTACCGTTGAACGCCTACTGCCTTTGTTCAAGCGCGTGCTCTCTTGTCAACTTCCTGCCTTTACAACGCTGCTTCCGCCTGCGTTTTTTAGGGGTGAAGCTCCTTAAAGCGGCACCCGTTCGTCCCTCGTCGTAGTGCGTAACACGTCTTACGCTTTGACCTGCAAGGTGGTGCTGTTGGGAGATTTCTCCCGTGCGTTGTTGAACAACGAAAAATTCGAATGCTCGTGGCCGTCGGTGTATGCTCGTATAGATAAGGATGCTGAAAGGTGGGCGCGCAGGGCAGCGGCGGCGCGCGCTCGCAGACAGGACCCTGAAGTGAGAACCCGAGAGACAGAAGCGCGCCGGGAAGCTGCGCGACGTCGCCGCCAAGATCCTGCTGTACGGGAACAAGAAGCAGCATCAGCAAGACAGCGTCGGCAAGATCCCGCCGTACGTGAACAAGAAGATGCAGCGACACGTCAGCGTCGGCAAGAATCTTCCGTACGGGAAGACGAAGCCGCATCAGCAAGGCAGCTTCGCGAAGCAGATCTTGAAAACGTTCGATAGTGGGAAGCGACGAGGAAGCACGCATATCGACACATGGTGCCGCACGCATGGCCACATGGTGCCGCATATGACAGCGATGCTCGGCCCATCTTTCGATATTACTAGCGCTCTTTTTCGCCCATGGCTTTAAACGGCCGTGGGACGATGGCCACTATACGGCGGGCCTCCCGAAGCTTCACCAGGCCATGGTAACGGGTTTGGGTAATCACCGAGATCATCACAGGAAACATGGACTAAGATTTCCTTCCGCATGCTTTGTTTGCATATCTTTATTAAAATGTTTTCCCTCTGAATCGCCAAGCGCGGCTTTGCATGACGTCACACCAGCTGTGTCCTTTGCGTTCTATGGCTCTAAACTGCCAACCTATGCTATGCATGGTGGTCTCTATCGCAGAGCGTTTGCTATGCGCAGTGGCTGCTGGCTAGGGCACTGCCAACTTTACCCACCTTCACTGCTGTCTTTATGGTTTCACAAACAGCTTCGCTGTCACCCAAACATTGCACATCTAAAGCAGTTTTAAAGAATAGACTTCGTTCTCTAAATATGCACCTCCTTTAACACGAAAGTGTTTTATACTGGTGTCCACCAAGACTTCGTTGACAAATTTTGTCACAGAAGTGACATCAAGAATACACATAATCAGATATAAAAAAAAGCTCCATCCGCTTGAGTCAAACAAGTGAGCTTTTGGGCCGTGACAAGAGAGAGGGCACGCTACTCTCGGCGCCAGAGGCCCCATACGTTGCAAGCTCACTTTCTCTAAATGATTATAATAAGGAAACAAAGAGAAAAGTGCCACTTGTAACTGTCTGTCCTTAAGATGACTCCTCGCCAGGTCGGCACAGGGAGGGGGTATCGAGAACAAAATAGAAGGTTAAGAGAAGATGTAAATAATGGTAAATAAAACGCATTTACTCCGCCTCCCTCAGCACACGCTCGAACCAACGCAACGCGCAGCTGACTGGGAAAGCCGTCGAGAAAGCCAAGACATGAGAGTTGTGCACATTTTAACACGGAAAAAAGTAAGAAGGTCAAGGTGCGCAAAACTCGCGTAGTAAGTCCGGCTGGCACTGACGGTAGCACCGCTTGAGAGAGCTAATCCGAAGGTGTCACGGTGAGTAGGACCGCAGCACAAGATCGTCGCTCCGAAGTGTCGGCTGGAAGGATCCTGAGCACCGCACAAACTGTCGCAACAAGTGTGGCTATCTTTGTGTCTTTCGAGAGGCGGGCTGGGGCCGGCGGATGCGAGGAAGCGGGTGTTGTCGTCTTCGAGCTTGTGGAGACAACGGACGCACTGGGTGTAGGAAGGAGGGCGGCTTCTGAGGTCGGTCTGCTAACAGCGGTGACCACATCCCGAAACGAATGGCCTTTGACGAGCGCCGCACTGCCCTACTTGTTTTCAAGGGTCCTGGCTTGTTCCACAGCTTGTCGGCGGATCACGGTGCCATTAGACGAGGTCATGTAGCCATGTCTTTGTGCTGGAGCAGCCAAGAAACGGAGGGTGGCTCAGTTGTGGAATGTTTACGGCAACAGTTGATGCAGCGTGGATGTTCAGCTCAACAAGGTCCCGGGGCTTGGTTGACGCGGCAGCGCATGTACCATTCGTCTTGCGAGCAAGTGGCAGTTGCGTTCCCGTAGCGGTCGCAACGGGAACACTGTAAGGGCCTGGTCTGGCGTGAACGGACAGGACGCCTTTGTTTATACAGCAGGATGTAATGGGGATTCGTAGTCTCCGCCAAGGTGAGTGTGAGCTAGTTGTCTCAGCGAACACCGGACACGTGTGGCACTGGTGAAGCAATGTTGTCGGCTAGGTATTCGAAGTGGATGGATGAGTCCATCGCGTAGATCGTACCGACACAGGTGTGCAGGTCCAGTCACTTGGACCGGACTTTTATCTCGCAGGCCGTCCTAACCTGAAGCAGGGTGGTAGAATAGGTGGTGGAGTGCGTATCAACCGTACGCGTTGGGTGCGTTCCTCACAGGTAGCTACGGCCATGGCACGCGAAAAGGAATAGCCGGTGTTCACATTCCCTTCGCTCAGAGCCTGGAAGAGGGTGGAAGTGTCTATGCTTACTTTCATAGAGGCTGGATTTTTTTTTGGAGTGTGCGGGCTTCGGCTGCTTCCTGCTGTGTGGACAGACAGCGAACACCGATGACGATGCAGAGGTTCGCAGGCGGCTTCCTCTTGATTCACTTCCTTGCGGTGGCCTCTCAACTATGCCATCAGTAGTCCTTGAAAGGGCTGTGTGCGAAAGAGCGTGGGGCGGCTATGAACGGAAGGACAGGAGCGCAAAGAACATGCGTCCTGCTCCGTTGAAACCTTACTCGTCTTTTACAAACGCGTCTTCTGTATCTGGCACTGCTCTTTCACAGTGTTCTTGGTAAAGTGAAGTAAGTACCATGTCCTTAATATCCACGATTAGTTTTTCAACGCGCATTATCTACGCATCCGTCCACTTCGGTACGTTTTCAATACAAGTGCAAGTTTCTTGATGCAATAACACAATTGCTCCGGCTGGTCGGAGTGAAATAACCGTTGAAAGTACTCCGGCTGCACTGTACGCGATTCGTCCAGGCAACCGGAGTAAAAACTTTGCTCTGGAGGTCCGGAGTAATCATTGCTCAGAATAGGGGAGGAGGGCGCTAGAGGACAGGCATTTTACTCGTACCTGGAAGTAATTGTTTAGGGGTGAAGCTCCTTAAGGTGGAGGCAAGTCCGGCGTTCTCGTAGCCACCTCTAGTTCTTGGAGTGTTCACTAGATGGCTCTGTGGCGCCACGCATGGTAGCGCATATTTTTATGAGAGATCACTAGATGGTGCTCACGCGGCATATGAAATAAGTACGAGATCGTGATGTGGCGCTCGCTGCGTGCTCTCGTGTGATAGGAGACGGCATTCGCTCTTACGTTCAAAAATGCGTTCTCACTAGCACGCTTCCTCTTTCGCCGGCAGTTTGTCATTATTTTTATTTATTTATTTATTTATTTATTTATTTCATACTAGAGACCCCTAGGTCAAAGCAGGTGGGCAGTTTCAAAAAACATATAGTTCGTAAAATAAGTGACATAAGAAATTGTTGGGGGTGGGTGTTCCATACAATCATAACAAACACAAACAGTGACATAGGATATTATTTCGTAATAACGCATGTACTGAACAAAAGGAAAGAAAATAATACTATACAAATCCATACTTCATATGTTCTGTGATTACTGTAAAAAAAGTGGATCCTACTTACAGTGGAAATCGATGATATGCGAAGCACAATTGAGGAAGGTTGATATGTCACTTTAGAATCAGCACAACGTTACGAGGCGGACGTAAATTATGCCGTACATGACTTTCATGTCTCGTTTATCAAGTTTGGACGTGCCATTATCTTCGTCATCTATTAACGTCACCTGATACCAAATTTGGTGTATGTGGAGCAAGCAAAACGGCCGCTAGCGTGCTGTCATCGTGCGGTCACGTTTTACATGGCACGCATTTCATGACTCTCATGTTTGGATCTGTCATTTACATTCTTCGTCCATTGACGTCATGTGATACCGAATTTGATATATGTGGTACTAGTGTAACAGCCACGAGAACGCTATGAGCGTAGCATGTAGTCATACTTTACATGACACGCATATCATGGTTATCATGTTTGGACGTGTCATTTACTTTCGTCGTCTATTGACGTCAGGTGATACCAAATTTGGCTAATGTGGAGCTAGCGATGGAATCATGGCCACGAGGAATCATGAGCGTGGTATGTTGTCATATTAGTACATGACACGCGTGTCATGATTCTCATGCTTGCTTGCACTAGTCATATACCTTCATCATCCATTGACGTCACGTAACACCTAATTCGGTATGTGTGGAGCTAGCGAAACGGCCCTGAGCGTATCATGAAGGGCGAAGTAACGCTGACGCATGCGCACGCTCCATCGGTGTGATCAAGCGGCAACCGGCGCGAAATACAACATGCTGCAGTTCGTACCGATGACGTTACCCAGCTCTACTCAGCCAGCATTGCTATAGCACTGCGTCTGCCTCTCTTCGTGATGGAGGGACGCTGGGCGCCCTCAAACGCGCATACGTCAAAGCAACGCAGTGCAGCGTGCGCCTTTAGGTGTATATGGCAGGCACATCGGCACCTGGCGTGGCATCGCCGGCTGACGCGACCAAACGAACGCAGGCGCGCACGCTCACTTCGTCACGTCGATGTGCATTGGCGCCCTGAATGTGGCATGTAGTCATGTTCTTACATGACACGCATCTCATGATTGTCATGTTTACGCGCCCCATACCTTAGTCATTCATTGACGTGACGTAATACTAAATTTGGCATATGGGAAGCTAGCAAAACGGCTGCGAGCGCATCATAAGTGTGGCATGTAGTCATGTTGCTACTTGACACGCATGTCATGATTATAATGTTTGAACGTGTCTTTTACCTATGTCGTCCGTTCGCGTCGCGTAATACGGAGTTTGGTACTACATGTGAAGCTAGCGAAACGGCCGCGAGTGCATCATGAGCGTGGCATGTAGTATTGTTACATGACACGCACCTGCTTATTATTATGTTTGCACCAGTCACATACTTTCGTCATCCATTAATGTCCCGTAGTACCAAATTTGGTATATGCGCAGCTAGCGAAACGGGCGCGAGTGCATCATAATCCCTGCATGTAGATAGATAGATAGATAGATAGATAAATAGCTAGCTAGCTAGCTAGCTAGATAGATAGATAGATAGATAGATAGATAGATAGATAGATAGATAGATAGATAGATAGATAGATAGATAGATAGATAGATAGATACGCTCAAAGTTACCGAAGTTCGCTAAGAAATGCTTCGCATTTAAGTAACACATAATAAATGCAAATCAATGGATACGATAATTTTGGCTGCTCAAGCCAATAAAGTAATAAATACAATGTGTACAATAGAAAAAACGGTACATAAAAGAGGAAAAAAAAAGAAGAGAGAAAGAAAATACTGTAAAAAATATCGGAAACCTGGAATGGCAAGACAATGCTATTTTGGAGCGAAGGAGAAATAGGTACTATGTGGATGCCTGAGTTAGTTTGTTCCAATCTGAGACCGTGCGTAGAAAATATGAGTACTTATAGGCGTCTGTTCGGCAGAAATAAGGTGTTAGGGATTTAGCGTGATGATGCCTTGTGGGTCTGGTTGATAAGGATGTTAGGTACGGCGATGGGTCAATCGCAAGTTTGTGGTTGAGAGGAAGAGAAAGAATGTCAACTCTTGTCTGTTTTCGACGCGCGCTAAATAGGGAACTGCTATTGACTTTCATTAGATAAGAAAGAGAGTCGACTTGTGTGAACTTGTTAAAAATGAACCGAACTGCTTTTTTGTGTATTCTTTCCGGGCACTTCATGTTACTTTGACTGTATGGGTCTCAGACTGCACTCGCGTATTCCAATATAGGTCTTATTCGAAAGTGATATAGGTCATTAATTTAGCATTGCTTGGGGCATCATGAAGCTTATGTTTTAAAAGCAGAGATTTCTGAATGCACAATAGGAAATGATATTGATATGTTTATTCTACGATAAAGTAGTTGTTATTGTAACAACAAAATATTTACAGCTATCGGCTTGCCTAAGTGGCGAAGAACCAAGCCGGTAATTAAGAGGCAGGGGTGTTTTTTTACGTGTTATAGGGAGCAGGACGGTTTAATCGGCGTTCAGAACCATTCCTAATACACGTACGCTTAGCTTCATTAATTTAGATAGCTTTAGAGAGCACAAACTTTGTAAGTTGCATTCTTGGAGCTCCAACCAAGCAGCCAGTACTTTCACGTACGCTTCGTTTTTGTATCAGCAACAATTACTACGAAAAATGAATTCACCAACGCTTTTTTGCAGTTTCGTGTAGCAAGCAATAATTCTTATATGTGAGACTCAACTAGAATGCACGTGCGTGTTATTTTGTGGCAACGCAGCTTGTTATATCGGACAACTTCTAATTTCACTAAAGAGGGAAGCTTCGCGCTGGTGTTGAACCCGTTAACATTGTTGCAAACGTGTATACGTAAACACCATGATCATTTTTGTTAAATAAATTCAGACAACTAACTGTTAAAACTTTAATAAATATTAGGACGGCAACAAACAGCTCCGGGTATGCACGGTGAAACAACGACAGGCAACTTCGAATTTGAGAATACGTTTCCTTAAATGTGAAGAGATTGTTGTCATAATATATATCTAATCAATTATAGAACATATCTTTTTCGAAACACAAGAACCAATTAAATTTCAACTGATTATGTTGTAGGCTCGATTTCTGCCCTTTCTGATTGGTCTTTTCTGGTACGACTTCCACATTACGCACATATAATAAACGCAGAATTATTGGCCATTATTCCGGGTCTACGCTTAAGTGAAGCATCAGGAAAGGTTCTTACTAAGTGCGTACTGCACTCTCTGCGGCAACAAATTCAGCGCTGACTATGTTTTGTCACCCAATAACCACAAACTAACCAAAAAAAAGGTACCATGGGTAGTTATTCACAGTAGCCACAATATCTCTTAAAAGACCGGTCTCCCAGCGATAACAAATACGGCTTGCGCAACAATGTAAAGGTTAAGAAATAAATGCTTGCCGGGAGACTGAAATAAGCAAATTATCAATATATTGGTTGAAAGAATTCGCATATTTATGATAGCTCTGGAATCAACAGTGGTGTGCATTTTGTCACTTAGAATCGTCTATACACCAGATCACGCCGTAAAATGTGCAACGAAATTGTAGCATCAAACTTTGCTCAAGGCGCCTCACCCCTATTTGTGTACTATGCAAATAAAGCAAAAAAGTAAACCATCTATTTTCATTTGTTCACCGAGTGAAAGATACTTTGTTGCTTCAATGAACAAGATGGAATTAGCTATAAATGCGGCAGTGACCTTATCACTTGAGGGTAAAATCGCTTTAGGTTATAGACACAAGGATATCTGTTCTCCTGTGATCGAGAACATTATTTAAACAAAAAAGATTGCTGTGTCAGTCTGTTTTTATTTTTTCATGTAGCTTGGTTTTATCATCTGATAGCCTGACTGCTTGCACATTAAAAATTTTGATTTACTAGCTGTTTATATTTTTAGCATAAATTTCTCGTGTTGCTGGAACCTGATAAATATTTAGCGAAAACTCTTGCGGTCTTCTTGGCCCATTCCCTCTTTTTGGGTGAGCACAATAAGGTGAAAAACATTACTATCATCGTCATTGAGCCATGCGGCTTGCAGTGATGAGTGGTTTACATAAACAATATGCATGATTAAGTTAATTTTCGTAAAATGTTTTCAGTGTGTGCACTATATCAGCGGGAAACAGCTGCAACGGTTTCTTGCTCGGAAGTCAATTTAACTGGTTCAACACCTCTATCTTGGCAATTTCCTTTTGTACGCTGTAAACTTGTTGGTTACTGTGACAAAGTGGGTCTAGTTCTCGGGCTATTACTCTCGCAGCCCACCAGGTGCGTGAATAGAACTTTTGAAAGTGCTGAGTCACCCGGTAGCGCTCGAACAAACTGAAAATAAGGCAACATTCGGACATGTATTTCATGTGTTTAATAAACTTGACCAAGAAAATTATAAGTGATATTCATCCACCAATATCCGTAAAAACTCGAGCAGAAAAATTAGAAGGTCGTCATGGTCAATGATAAATGTGCACTACGGCACGCTATAAAACAGTGCATCGCGTTGGAAATATTTGTTTCTTCTTCGTGCACTTGAAAAGTGGGCCGAACATCGGCGAGTTCATGACGGCCATGTTGCATTGTAGCCGTGGCCACAGTGCAGCGCTTCTACCGTTAGAAGGACCTTCGATGCTGTGGCGTTGGTTGCACAGATGGTGGCAGTACCGGGTCACAAATCTCATCTCCATCTCGGGCGAAACGCTCGACAGAAGTTTCACTCCAAGCGCGCTTTGTCCAGCTTCAAGGGCGACTTGAAAAGCAGCCGTTGATAAGACTAGCGCGTCTAGTAGACGCGATCTTTCGTCATCGGTGTCGTTGTGATGAACGAGCGACTCGAAATGATCCACGCCCGTGGCAATGCACGTCTTCACATTTTCGAGTGCCTCAACAGTGGTGGAATTCTCCGTACAGCTGTCACCGCCTGCGAGAGTGGTGCAAAAAGGTCCACCGATGGCTCTCAGCATCGCATCGGCAACGACGACGCCCAGAGTGGCGTAGTTTAAAAAGTGGTCTTCGCAGGTGAACGAGGACGTGAGGGCAACTCGAGGTATTGTGAGAACGCCGCTATTTGCGAAGGTGTCTTTTTGAGAACGCCACTTATAGTCGTCGAATTCGTTTAGCCCATGTGCCGAATAATCAGTGCCATTGTGCAGACGGCGGAACGCAAGCAAATTCATGTAGAGATTATGAGGTTCTAGGCTTCTCCACAGAGATTCCAATATACGGCCTGAGATCAAGGGAGGTGATAAATTCGTAGCGTTGGCCGCCGCCGTCTCCATGCTGTTGATTTTTGCGATGGTGCCACTCACATCGACAAAGTCCATGAAGAGAGAGCTCATGACGACCCTCTTCTTCAAGACGGAAGCGACGTCATTTGCTACGGATGCCCACTTTTGTTGGTTCTCAGTGATGGTAACAGGCGTTATTTTTGAAGTCATGGTGGCGTACCACGCATTCCCAAAGACACGCCGGACAAGTCCGAGGCAGGCCGCCGAAGCATGCCGTCGCTTGGCGTGCACCTCGAGCATTTCTTCGGGCAGGAGAGCGTGAGCGAGTGAGTAGATGGCGGCACCTATTGGATCCATGCGTTCGAAAAGCGCTGTCAATGCTTGCTTGACGTTCTTGAGCCCTCGAACCTTGACGCTACACGACAGGTAAGAGACTGTCAAGGACTCCGCTCCGAAGAACCTCCGCCAGTCTTCTTCCGTCACTCTCGCATCGATGTCGACCAAGTCTTGGAAGGACACCGTTTCGACGCGGCCCGAGTACTTCCACATTCGCTTGAGCTCTCGGTCAATCGTCGTGAGGTCACTGGCGGCGAGGCGTTTAGCGCCAGCGTCGGTCACGTGCAGAGCGTCGGCGGCAGCGAGGAAGGCTTCAACAATGGCATTGTAATCGAGGAACGTGGACAGTGGCTCTCGAAGGTTGAGGAAGTGCGCCCCAGCTCTGTTTGGGTCGCGCCAGAAGGTAAAAAAAGACGGGAAGTACTCCCGCGAGAGGAAAGCCTGCGCCTCCAGGATCGCGACTGGAGTGTCGAGCTTCTTCAACACGTTGATCATCTTCACCTTGAGGGCCGTAGGAATGGCCTTCGCATTCTTCCTCACGGAAACCTTCGGCAAGGCGAGCGAGGACATGCAGGACGCGTACAAGACAGCTGCAATTTCTGTGGCGTTGCGGCCACGGCGTAGCTTACTGTTAGAGACGTGCTTTGACGCTCTCACGATGCTCTGCTCGATCGGCGAATGTCCCCGGTCTCGTTCACAAGTGAAAGCATAGAAGTCCTGACAGGCAGTGCCATAGGCCGCTCTCGATGCCAGCAGGCTTCCGATGTGGTCAGACTCCCAAGCGCAGTGCTCCGAGGTCGTGGTCCCGCCGTCTAGCATCTGTTCGGCGGGCTGCGGACGATGCTGGGGGCGCAAACCCTTGTGCATGCTGAAGTAGACTATGAGGGAGACCACGATTGCTGTGGTACCACCGGCGGCCGTTGTGCTGGTGCGCTGCAAAAACCGCCGCGTCGCTGCGCGGTTCGGGTTTGGACCACGAAATGTGGGCCTGGCGACGTCTAACTGTTGCTGTCTGGCCTGTGTAGCCATGGGCGTCGGGATCGTGAAGTTATTCAGCGCAGCCAAAGCAAGGAGCTATAGTATTCTTCTCCGCTTTCTGACGGCAGCACGCATTCACGCGCCATCACATGCTGCAGCGCGTCTTGCTTGCTCGTTCCTCTTTTCTGGCTCTTACCCACTAAGGGGGATGCGCCAAGAAGGTTAATACAAGTGAAAAATTGAGAAATATGCAGGGTAAAATTAAAAGTGATTACTTTCTCGTTAACAGATTAGGATAATTGGGGCTCTAGGTAAAATGTAGACGTGCCTTCGTCAGAACTTGCGGAAAATAGAACATTCAAAAATAAGAAGGAAATATCTAAATCTAACCTCTATCCTAGAGGAAGTAAAACTTTATTCATTAAGGCAAGTGCTCTAAATTACACAAAATCGCTGTGAAAACCAAGGCACGAAAATTTGCGAGTGCTTATGATTAACAAGGAGTCACAATTTGGTGTCACAACATACTCTGAAGTTCCTTATATTTTATGGAGTTGACGCCCTCAGTTTTTCATCACCGCAATTTTCACCGCCTTGTCGCTGAACAACCATCAATCAGTAGACACATTCATCCCATTGTGCTCACTTCACTTGTCTCTTGCCTCAACATGGCCCAAATTCTGGTGCTTGTTCACCTAATTGTGGTTTACTCTCGCTTTTAGGTTCAATGCTGGGGTTTGAGTGGCTTTTTTCTTCACAATGAACGCTAATTATAATGATAATATTCTTCAATATAGGTCATACCAACGCAGAGAGATGGGTTAATAATCATTGTTCTCAACGTTTGTACAATATTTTCAGGTGTGGATAGTGCTAGCGAAGAAATAAGAAAAATAAAAACTATATTTCTTGTCATCTTGTCCATTTTCCCCTTCTCTCTGTAAAACCGCTTGAATTATTTACGCGAAATTCCTTAAGGGGCACTAGATACAAGCGAGTGAAACGACTTTCTTCGGTCCTCAGCAGATACTAGTAAACTCAATGTCGAAAGACAAATTGACCTTTCTTGTGCCAATAAACTGCATTTTCACAATACCGGCAACACCGTTCTTACCATGAGAAGATGCCTAATAAGCAAAAAAGTGGGTGAAAAAGAAATACAAGTGATAACACCAGCTTGAAGTTCCTGTACAAGCTGACTGGTACACCACGGATTTTGACATCGCTTACTAGGGCTTCCTTAATTGAACGTGCCGACTAGATCCCAACAGAATGTATGCGCGCAGGGGGGGGGGGGGGGGAGTAGATAGTTGGGTGAGCAGATGAGATGGACAAGCTTGCGTTTACAACGCCAGCAGGTACAGGACAAGGCTGATTAGTGAAACATAGGAAAATATTTTAATATTCGGTGGGTGTAGCTGGGCTCATTATAACCATGGCGTATCAGAAAAAGTGTTGACATTGTGTTCTGAGGGACCATTGGTGCTAGCGTACCAATATTGAGAAAATTTATTTGAACCAATGTTGTGGTATGAGGGCAGTCCTTTCATAGTGGCCTGATGCACGCTCAAGAATTAAAAAAGCGTTGTATATATTTAAATGTAGGTTGGTGACGCGGATTCCACAAGCCCGATGCTCTCCGCCTCCCTCACGAACGAGAGCGAGAAATCTATTCACTAAAATCTAGCTAAAATCTCGTGGTCAATATTTCGTAATGAAATCTGTCGGTGTCCACCTATCTGTCTTTTGGCATTCACTGAGTCACCCTTCAGCATGACAACAACATCGCCATGACGAGAAGTTTGTGGTAACATGTTCACTTCAAAGCATAGCTCAAAGCTATGGCTATTGTATATTATTCACTGCCAAAGCAGCTTCTTTAATAAAGGTATCTGCTCCAATCTAACTTTAAATCAATGGAACAGCACCATACGTTGTGGAGTGACAGCTATTGAATCTCGTGAAAAAGACATTCTTGTATGGGCGACCTTCAGAAGGCTGTTTAGATAGTAAAGGGACTGACAACTACACAGAACATGAAATGAGAGGAATGCACGAATGGAAAGGTTGTACTTACTAGTGACTCAACGCAACTTTTCTTTCTTCTCGTGAAACGAGGAGTAAAACGTTTATTTCTTCATTTAAAACCACGAAAATAGCTTATGACACCACCTGGTGACAGAAACGTCAATTATTCGATGTGCCTTGTAATTTGACCGTAAACTAGGCTACGCGGTCATCAATTTTCTTGTTAGTATTGAAATCTTGTTTGCTTTTTTTACGGTAAAAGATGTTACTCCATAAATATTTGCATATAGGCCTGCGTAAGTGGCACGCATCTTTAATTGGCGCTGCTGTCGCATGACGTAAACATCCGATGCTCGTCAGCGCTTATTGAGCAACCTTTCTGCATGCTCATGAAACCGTGCACGCAGTTTCCGCCTCGCTAAGATTTTCGAGTGACGTGGGTTTTTCGTTGATAATTTGTCTCAGAAATTACGTGTACTGCTAGCCGTCACGGCCGCGCATATGCGCAGTGACGTTTTCGGTGACTTGGCTTGGCTCCTTCATTGACAGAGTAACGACGACGGGACAAGCAATCCACGACACAGGCGCAACAACCTTGAGCGCAGGCGCACGCAGCATAGTACAAATACAAAAAAGCTGTTTAAAGTCACACCTTCTCATTGTAACGGCGTGTTATCTTCAAAAATAGTTGTAAAGCTCAGAACAGACGTGGTTAAGCATAGTTGCAGGAACTCCTGCGAAAGCAGAACAACGACAGCATGCACAAGTCGCCAGAAAGGCTACCGGCACCGCTATCGATTCTGAGCGTAGCTGGATGAAAGGGCTCATACGTGTTAAAAGCTTTTCAGATGGCAAAATGCAGCATATACTATGACTACGTGCTTTTGAGAGTAACTGCTGCCACTGCGAAAACTGCGAAGCGAGAGCTTTCGGTCCCGCCGTAAAGATCTGGGTCAAAAAAAAAAAAAAAAGAGAGTTGTCGTTCCTTTTAAAAGTGCACACGTGGCTCCTAAAAAAATCGATTATTTTCAAACACACGATAAACTGATCTATGATAGGGCTTAGACCTTGAACGTATTATCCTTCTCTTCTGTGGTACACCAATAGTTGCTGCACATGATGGTATTTTCACAACTTATAAGGCTACACATCTAGGCTAGCAAAATAAGAATATATTCTCACGTGGTTGTGCGGGTGAAGAGGACGGCTTCGCACTATTAAAGACGTAATTCTTCATTTTTTCGGTGCACTTCCATACGAGAAATGAAAACTTAAACTGCAAGCAAAAGATGCTCTGTACTGACCACGGGGATCACAGCATCGACCACGGATAATCTGCCAAGCAGTAAAAACAGTCGGATTTCACTCATGTGCAAATAAAAATTCCAATGTTATTGCTGGTAGGTGCGTAAGCTGAGGATTAAAGTATGCTACTTGCGCCCTGAGTGCAAGCTTAAAAGAATGATCAAAAATAATCGCGAAGCTTCTCAGAAATTACGGTGTAGTCAGCGCCGAGTGTTGCTAGCAGTCTGTGCGGGAGAAACCCGGATATATCAAAGTGACATAAACGGGCCCATACCTTGATCACAGTTATGCCTGGTAATAAAACAATAAGGTTCCGTAACATTTAGGTAACTCAAGCTAAAACTAATGTCATGAGGCCTGCATGTGTTGACGTAACATCTTAAAAAGCAAAGAAGCCCCTGAAAATTGTCTTGCCAGCAAAGCACTTGTGTTTCTAAGTGAAGGTGACTCATGCGAATTAGTTGTATTGAAACAACTCAAGGAAATTAGATGTTATGCCATTGAATTCGGCTATATAAAACACTGTAAGACGGGCAATTGCTGCCGTGAGTTTATAATCCACCCTCCGAAAGTGTCTTGCGTCATTGCCACCCAAAGCAGTTTTTATCAGCAAGTGTAATGGTAGCGGTCGTCAGGCTCTTCGGACACTTCAGGTGTGTGGCCACCGTGGAGTCATTCTTACAGAGAGTAAAATGACATTGCCGGTGAAAAGCCACTCGCGAAAACGACACGAGGCGCCAGGAGATCCTCTACGTCCACAAAGTAGCGCATAACCTCAACAAAGTGGCGAATTGGCAAGATGTGCCGATCGTCTTTTGAACACTACGCAGTCTGTTAGAGCTGTTTGCGCGCATCCACGGTGAAGCTGGAATGAAGCATACTAAGAAATAATGGAATGAAGCATACTAAGCATTTCGTGGATTGTGAGGGGTGGTGGGTGGGGGTAGTATATGAATTGCCATTGAGCTGTAGTAAATCTTACATCGGGCAAACGGGCAGGTGTGTCAACCAACGGGTCATGATCATGAAGCGTGAGCTGACGCTCACAATTGATAAGGGCACGCATGTTCTTCCGCTATGTGCAGTGTGTGACTCTATGTCTCCATTTGCTGGTTTGAAGGTGCTGGGACGCAGGAAAGACACCGTTGCTTGTGAGCTGTTGGACGCGTTCTTCTTGATAATGAAGGGCGCAGATTGCGTCAACCAGATGTCAGTGTGTCTGAGGAAGCGTGCATTTAAATTGCTTTGCCGCAGTATGCAGTAAATTTTTTGATGATTGGCTGAGCTACGTGTGCGTAGGCGCACATGTGACATATGCTCTATATCGACTGCCCCAATTTTTTTTTTCATAGTGAAATCAGATTCAGCGCCCGCCCCACCTTGTAATCTCTTGCGTCCCGTCGTTTGCAGTCTATTTCTGTTTTAAACAAAAAAAGGCAGCATATCCACGGAGTGAATGATGGAGAGTGGGGCGAAGCATTCGTCCGTCCATGCGTCCGTCTGTGTGACCGTCCATGCGTCTGTTCGTGCACCCGTCCCTGCGTTCGTTCATGCATCCGCCCCTCCATCCGTTGATGCGTCCATCCATGCATTTGTCTGTGTGTCCGTTCGTCCATCTATTCAACACTCCAAGTCCCACCATCTCGCATCTTTTTATCATATATTCCCCAAATAGAAGCACCGCCATTTAGTGGACATTCCAAGGACTAAACGAGAAGCTGCACACGCACACTTTCTTACGGCTTGCGCTTCGGGTCTACTTCCCACCTTCAACCACTTTGGGTTCATGGTATATACTAGTTCACTGTATTCATGGCACTGCGGCCCAATGCTCGCTAAACCTTTCTAAAACCAAGGAGGTTACGCCCAGCGAGTATAACGTAGCAACCTTTTCCTGTCAGATAGTGCTCAATGTACATGCCAGTGGCTGCTAATGTGAATTGAGAGACAGGAGGATTCAGCTTTTGATTTCTTACGGGTTGCGCTTCGTATCTGCTTCCCCCCTTTAACCACCACGAATTCATTCATGGTATATACTAGTTCATTGTATTCATGGCCCTGCGGCTCAACGCTCGCTAAACCTTTCTAAAACTAAGGTGGTTACACCCAGCGAGTATAATGTAGCAAGCATTTCTTGTCCGATAGTGCTCAATGTACATGCCAATGGCTGCTAATGGGGATCGCAGCGTGCGCGTTGACTAAAAGCCGAATGCTCCTGTCTCTCATTCCCCATTAGCAGCCATTGACATGTACATTGAGCACTATTTTTTATTGTTAAACAACGCACAGAAGAAATCTCTCACCGGCACCACCTTGGAGATCAAATGTTATACCTATTTCGGGTATGTCCCACTGGTGGTTACGTACTACGAGAAACGCCCAAGCCACGCCGAGAAGAAGACGAAGAGGAAGTGATCCTGTTGACGTCCCTGCGTGTTCCACGTCAGGGACGTCCTCCTCATCTAGCCATGGCGCCATCGACGTCGTAGACCCTTCGAAGGCGCAGGCCTTCGACGTTGTCCCGGCGGGGACTAGTCCGGAGACCGTCGTTGACGCGACGGCCTCAATAGTTGGCCTCTCAGAGGTACACTGCGTTCAGCACATGGGAGGCATGAGCTTCCAAGTAACTGTCAAGAGCATGGCTTCCATGACTCTCATCGTCGACGCTGGCTACCTGACCATCGGTGGCGAGCGTATCCGTGTCGTTCCCGTCGGCCCACAGGTACACTCTAAAAAAAAAAGGAAGCGAGAAGGGAGAAACGGGCTCCGTTCCTTCTTCGGCGCAGCGACTTCCTCCCTTTCGGGCGCTTTACCCGTCGCGCCCTCTCGCGGCAAGGACCAAATGAGCAACGTTCCTCCTTCAGCGTTCAACTTTCTCCTCAATCACGGGGGTCTTGCTCGCGCGCATGCGCACGCCAAGCCTACAGCCGGCCGCGGCCAGTCGCGAGCGATTGCTTTTTCCTAAGATTGTTGTAAGCAATGCAGGAGTGACGTTTTTTTTGTTTTATTAGTGTTTTATTAGTAAAAGCCTCTCTTTTTTTATCGTCAGGCACTCGCCCGATGCTCCGCACACTTCCATGTGTGTCTCGTGTTGTTTCATACTACCAATTTGTCACGAATATAAGGAGCTCTGCTTCCCAAGCAGTCTTGCTTTATTTATCGATTACCTTAGAGTGTAAAAAAATAATGAATTTTTTCGGTGTCGACATACTTGGTAAGCACACGCCTTTTTAGTTTCGCACGGCACCAACAGCACTCATGAATTCAACGAGGCGCGTAAAAAAGCATCGCACTTAATTTTTTAACATTCTAGGAAATATGATACCACTCTACAGTCCATGCATGAAAGTACGATCATATACAATTGATAGAGTTATACGTGCCACTACTGCCATATGGATGTTCTTTGCAGTTTACCCCCATTCGAATACGGCCACTGTGGCCGAAAGTCGAACCTGCGTCCTCCAGCATAGTCACACGACACCCAATAAGGCTATGCTACCACGGCAGGTGAAAGCACAAAGGGAAACAGGCTGCGAAGTTTCCCCGAGCGTTTATTCGCCAGACTAGGTTACAACCATCAGCAACATTTTAAACATCATCATAACTAAACTTTCGTGAAAAGTGAACCAATGACTTCTGTAGGTTAAACCAAATTCTCAATCGCATTCGTTTTGAATTGCCCATGCCAGCACTGAGAAGTAGGAAGGAATTATGCACGCGTGCAGTATGCCTTTCTCGTCCATGATTCTCCTTTGTCGTGAGAAACTCAACACAAAATGCACTTCTAGTGACAGCTGTGCACAGCAAGTAAGTACTAACGCTCACTCACCTTAATGAAAAGAGTATTCCGAATCCAGAGTAATAACCACCACAGCCACAGCGCTAATTCAAAATTGTGGCACGCAATATGATTCCAAGTTGACACGTGAGGCGAATCATGAGAGGCATCTGAAGCAGAAAAGTATGCAGGCACAACATTCTATAAATTTATAGTAAACTTGCGCACTGCAGCGATGTTCCTCCACTCAAGTATTAGAGCGGCCGCGACGCCAACAGCCACTGTCAGAGCTTACGAAAAAATACGTCGGATGCGAGGTCATCGCTTATTTCTCTCGCAAGACCCGCGTGGTAACGTACCTATACACTGCTAGGACGGTCGTTACCGCATCAAAAACATTGTCATTGAAGGGCTAGTGGTGTACTGTATCCATGGCTAGCGGTCACACTTGTGGTACGCATGTAAAAAGAATATAAGCAAACGTTAAGACGAAACAACTAAACGAGGTCGACGTGACCACAGAACACCTACTACGACGGAGACAAAGTTTGGTCTGCATGCTGCGCCCTCTCCAAGTAACAAGAAAAAAAAACGTGACCTCCGCAATGGCTAACGCGCGGCAAGCGTTTGCACTCTCGGAGGCTTCAAGAAAAAAAGTAAGTGTGGCAGTGGTCGACATATGGCGCAGCGTTCGGAATGCCGTGGGCATTCTATGCATGGCTTGGGGGTATCCGCCTTTGTGAAAACCTAATAAGCTCTAGTAATTATTCTGTTCATTATTGTGCAACCATTGATAAACTTATGTTTGTCTCAGCATCAGATACATTATATTTACGTGTGCGCATGTTGTGGTATTGATACAAAACGTAAAAAAAGTGTAAGAAAACCTACTTGTAACCTGTGCCACTATGGTCAGTCGAAATTCATCGCTATATAAGCTCGTGTACTTTCATAGTAGGGTGTGAGTACACACGTTGAAGTCATTCTTTCGCCGGCACTCGCACGCGTCGGACGCAGGAATCATGGGCTCCCGCGGAGCGGCAAAGGCGGTCCTTGGTGGCCGCGGAAACAGGATTACAGACGAAAGTGACAAGGACTATGAGATCATCTTGCCGAATCTGCCAACAGGACGTATTGTTGTGAACACAGTGTTTTTGCACGGTGATATTCGAGTGAGGCCTTTCAAGGTCGAAGATTTCCGAGACGCTCTGGACAAGGAACGACTGCTTCCCGACGTAATTGCATTGGGCGCCTACCAGATCAACCATGTGTGGGCCGTCACCTTTAACAGCCAGGAGGCGACGAAGAGGTTGACTGAACTGAAAGAACTCCAGGTCAAGGGACGTCGCTGCCTCGTTATCGACCCTCAGGAGCAGAAGGTGAGGCTGTGGCTTCACTGGCTGTTACACGGCGTTTCGGACGAAGATGTCCGCACGGCGTTGGCAGCGTTCGGGAAAGTTACAGAAGTGACCCGGGAACGCTGGCGTGTGGAAGGAGTCAATGAGAAGAATTCGACGACCCGCACTGTTTTCATTAAGCTGAAAAGCGGTATGAAAGTCGAGGACCTGCCTCATCAGATACGAGTCGCCGGTGAATTAGCCTTAGTGGTAGCCCCAGGTCGACCTATGCAATGCCTGCGTTGCAGCGGAACAGGACATGTGCGTCGCGAGTGTAAGGTGCCTCGGTGCTCGCGCTGCCGGCGTTTCGGGCATGGGGACGCGGAATGCGTCCGTTCGTACGCCGCAGTGACCGCGTCAGCGGAGGCCGAAGATGCGTCAGAACACATTATCGACGTGACAGAAGCAGAGGACGCGGCTGAAGGTTGCGGAAATCAAGTCGCAGAAAATTTGAACTACACATCTGCAACATCAGTAGACGAATCTACACCGGCACCTGTTGATACTCAACCAGTTTCTGCAGCTGTATCGACCGATACAGCTGAGAATGCGGTGACAGACGCAGGCTGTGAAGTAGACGGAGCGTCTGCCTATGCGTCGGAGCAAGGCCAAGTTGTCGATGGTGCCTCCTGTAGCGTTGGTTTCGACACGAAGATAGAAGGAAACACGTGCAACGCCAGCCGCGTCTCTTGGCCCAGCGGTGCCGTTTCAGCCATTAAAAGACCATTGGAAGTCCCTGTGAAGACGGCAGACAAGAACAGTGCAAGTAGCGTGGAAGAACCACCGGCAAAAACGCCGACTGGCAGACGCACCAGCATGAGAGCAAGAGCTGGTGGCACCACGGACAAAAAAGCTGTAAACAATTCTCTTCTACTGTGCAGTGAAACCGGGCGGTCGGACGGTCCTGGAGGCGTCTAGCGTAGCGCTAGACGTGCAAGGTAAGCGCCATGCTCCGGGCCTAACTCCTCCACATGGTTGTAATGGCGCCTCAAGTATCATTTAGCTTCGCCACGCTGAATGTTAGAGGCTTGGCTTCAAAGAAGAAGCAAAGCCAAGTCTACCGGTTGTTATTGGAAGAAAATCTGGATGTGCTTGCAGTGCAGGAGACGAAAGTTGAAGGCGAGGAGGAGACTGGGAGCATGGTGCTTAAGTTTACATCACGGTATTTTGCCACTGTGAGCCAGGCCATAGGCACATCAGGGGGATGTGTTCTTTTTGTTAGAAAACTGCCAGGATTAGTCATAGAAAATGTCTTTTCTTGCTCTTCAGGCCGAGTAGTATGGTGTGATATTGTTTATTGTGACACTGAATGGCGCATTATATGTGTTTATGCTCCAACTATTGACCAGGAAAGATCGGGTTTTTTTTCCAATTTACGACAACATATGTGTACAGGTAGGAAACTCTTATTAGTGGGTGATTTCAACTGTGTCTTGAATGAAAGTGATAGATCAAGCAGGCGCAACGTTAAAGATAGAAGCAGTGATGTCCTGGCACAGGTTATTATTGAACACGAATTAGTAGATGTTGCGGAGTGTTTGCATAGCTCCCGAGATGTGAAGTATACCCACTTTCAAGGCACAAGTAATGCACGTTTGGATCGACTTTACCTTACTGCAGATGCGATAACCCAGTGTAGCAGTTATAATGTTGTCCCTGTTTCCTTTTCAGATCACTGTCTGGTAAAATGCAATATCGGGTCAAAAAAAGAAAGGAACGCCTTTTCTTGGGAACAGTGGAAAATGAACTCTAACCTCTTAAAGGACGAGTCGTTTAGCGCATCAGTTATTAAAAAAATAAGTAATATTAACAAAGAGTGTATGGACAAATTAGGAGAAGAATGGGAGCTATTCAAGCAGCGAATCAAAATAAAAGCAATAGAGAGATCTAGCGTTTTATCTTTTGAATCTAAGAAGAATGAGAAAGAGCTTAGACGAACACTTGAGAGACTAACAGCTCTTGAATGTGAAAAACCTGGAGTATATGGTGATGATTTGCGGAGTATTAAACAGAGGATAGAGGTATATGAGGAGGAACGCTATCGCGGAGAGCTAGTGCGAGCCAGAGCAGCGTCAATGACTGTGGATGAACGCCCGACGAAGCGAGCGCTTGGATTAGAGAAGAGTCATGCCAGACGAAATCACATAGATGCCATTGAAGTCAACGGTATCGAAGTTTCGGACAATGAGAGCATAGGACGAGCGTTTGGCAAACACTACGAAGGACTCTTCGCTGCCACGCCCATTGATTCAGAGGAATTTAAGCAAGAGTTCCTTAGCAGAATGCCGAAGTTGTCAGATAACACCAAATCAGCTTTAGAGCTATCTATAACGCCGACGGAAGTAGAAAGGGCTATAGATAAAATGAATCCTGGTAAATCTCCAGGGCCGGACGGGCTTAGTGCTTCGTTTTATAAGGAGTTCAAAAATGAATTATCCCAAGTACTTGCAGATGTCTTCAATCAAGCTTATAAACTTAATGTCCTCCCTAGGTCCTTTAGTGAAGCACATACAGTTTTGATACCTAAGACAGAACACTCGGAGAAGTTAAAATTAGTTTCTTCGTATAGACCGATATCACTAACTAATTGTGATTACAAAATTTTAATGAAAGTACTAGCACGGCGACTTCAAGGGGTAATCAAAGAATTAGTAGGGCCTCACCAAACATGTGGGATTATTGGACGCTCCATTGTGACTAATATACACAAGATGCGCTGTGTGCTCGAGTGTAGCGATGCCAATCAAGTAGGGGTAGCCATTCTACAGATTGATCTCGAGAAAGCTTTTGATTGTGTTTCCCACAACCTTTTGCTTGCCATTCTTGAGCATGTCAACGTTGGTTTTGTAATCAGAGATGGAGTATCTATGGCATACCGGAACTGCACAACCCGACTGGTAATCAATAAGACGCTAGGAGATACAATTAACATAAAGCGTTCTGTTCGTCAGGGCTGCCCGCTGAGCCCCCTACTTTTCAGTTTATATATAGAATCGTTGTGCTTAGCAATAGCTCAAAACAGTTGCATTCGTGGCTATAGATTACAAGAATCCGAAGTTAAAATTTTGGCATATGCCGACGATGTGGCTGTTTGTTGCATCGATCAAGATAGTGTTACCACAACCATCAGTGTGGTTAAAAGGTTCGACAAGGCAACTGGCAGTCTAGTAAACTGGGGAAAGTGTCTGGGTTTCTGGCATGGAGAGTGGTCATCAAAACCAGACTATTTTGCTAATGTTAAATGGGTGACCACACCTGTCAAGTACTTAGGGGTGCCACTGGAATTTTATATAGATAATGAGAACTACTGGCAAGAACAAGCGAAAGAAATCCGGACGAAAGCTAATAGATGCAACGGTAATCATCTGTCAGTGTTTGCTAGGGCGACTGTCTGTAATCTTTTCTTTGCCTCAAAACTTTGGTATGTGATGCAAGTATTGCATTGTTCAAGGGCAAACATACAGAAGTTCCATCGTATCTTCGCAGTGTTCGTGTGGGCTTCGAACTGGGAGAGATGCAGTCGAACTAATCTGTTTCGAAAAGTGAAACACGGAGGGCTTGGTTTAACACATCTTTTCATACGCCAAGTCGTAAATAGGTTCTTTTTTTTCGCTACACAAGGGACCCTTTCTTACGTACAGTGTGCCAAATGAGACTGACGCGGGCTTTACCTGGATATGTGGTTAGCACGCATGACATGACCGGTGCTGTGCGCGGGTATCTTAAAGAGGTTATTCTAAGTGTACGGTTTTTATCTGTTCGATTTTCCAATGAATATTTGTTTTCAGTGACTCGAAAGAAGTTGTACAAAGATGTATGCGATGTTGTTTTACCTGAACCACTGTACCGTGCCATGTACGCTGGAGGTGAAGGGAAAGATGTGCTTAAAAGAGTGAAGAGAATGCAAGTGGCTCCTGGCGCGAAGTCTTTCTTTTTCAAGCTGCACACAGGTACACTATCAGTCAGGACATTTCAAGCAGACCGTGGTTTTTACTTACCTTGGGGGACAAATTGCCTTATCTGTAAAAAACCGGAAAATATTGACCATGTTTTCTTACATTGTTGGGAAGGAGTATATTTTTGGGATGTACTTCAAAGGACGTTACAGAAAGAATTACCTTTAAATTCATATGGTATAAGATTTCTGCCAATAGTGGACGAAGAGGGAATGCCTTTTGATTTGATTATGCTATGTGGACTTCACTGTTTATGGCGGGCCCGTATGGCGGGTTTCTATCGCGATCAGGATGCACGGCCTGCACGAATGTATTTCCGTGAATGTATGGCCAAGTATGTTGAACTGCAGAAAACTCAGGAGATTTTACCTGAGTGGTTGTCGAGGGTGGAACCCTTGGCAGCACTTAGGGAATTTTAAGTTTCTGCCGGAATGTTACTGCTTGTTTTTGTTCTGTTTGTGGTTTGATGTATGCGCCTGTAAACAGGCAATAAAGCAAAAAAAAGTACACACGTTGAAGTGTGGGCCGTAGGTGTGAATGGTTGATTGTGCTCTTGTTGCGTACTTGTTAGCGTATATCTTAGTGTACTTGTTGCGAACTATGTGTGTAGTATGTGCGCATGTGCAGCTATATGGATTGCTGATGCTTCCGGTGTCAGTGACTAATCCTGTATGGGCCGAGGCGTAAACAAATCCGCGAGGGAGCCGTGATAATGGGTATGAAAACGTAGGTCACGTCAGGCAACTTTGTTTAGTTTTATTTAGTCCCTCCAGATGGCACCAGCTACCACACTCTAAGCCGAAAAAGACTAAAGTGGGGTATGCCATTGGTCCTTTAGGGGTCTAAATGCGCTGCCACAGATTTTGAACCAATTTTGGACTAACTGCGGGGGTAACTGCAAGGGCTCAACTGTTACCCCAAGCACTTACTCTACTTGGTTTAAATGTTGGCCCCAGTAGAATGCTCCAGCGGGACTAACAGTTGAACCGTCTGGACCAATGGCAAAAAAAATGGCGACACTGCGTTTGTGCAGTATATTTAATGTTTATTCTAATTTAATCAGCACTGAAGATCATAGTATGTTATTCATGCAACACACACACACACACACACCAACATACATACGCACTATTATTTCAAAGTAAAACACCGCAAACACTGACTGCCCGCGCTGTACTACAGAGAACAGACTCTCGGGTATATATAGCACAATATTTTGACCTCCCACCTAGTGCCAGTGGGCGACTTTTACTCGGCTTAAGAAAACAATAAATATTGACACCGTAACGCGAAAATTTAGATGGGCTTATTCGTAGCACCGATGCGCATCGATCTTTTAATATGGATCCATCTAATCTTCAACATGCCTCCAGCCCGAGAATACGAATTATCAGATGGTATTCGGTCATGTCGGCCGAACCAGCGTTCGCAGTGCTGGCGCGCGAGTCCGCAAACACAAACATAGCAGCGGCGCTTGTGCGGGAAAGCCGGCGAAGCAGCCGCAGGCGCCCCGCCGATGCCATACCGTGTCGGCTTGCCGACGGCGTCGCTAGGCTCACGACGAGTACGGCTCAACGACCGCCGGCGATCGCAACATGCGGCTCGCGTGCAATTTTCGTCGTCGTTGTTTTATAGTCACAAATGAACAATAGGTAAGTGCCCCATGTTCGCTGTGTCTTACGGAGTGATGTAGATATCTGTATACTTACAGCGACGAGACCGTTCGCAGGCACGGTTCTTTCATCGTGCTGGTAAGTCGCTCCCTGTGTACCGCCGGCCGCGCGATTAGTCGTATCCGCGATCGCCTACACGCAAGATTTTTTATAGCGATTGTCGCATGGAGAAAAAGACATAAGTTTGTCTGAGCTACATTTTCTGTGAATTTGTACGCGACGTTTCCTTCGCTTGTGCCGGCAATGCACTCACACCGGCAGCCAGCTTGATACCGATGACGTACGAAGCCTACTTTTTCTAATATCGCTTTGAAGTTGTGGTCACTGTGTGGGTACATACATGACCGCTGATGAACAGCTTACTTTTATTAGCGTTGTCAGTATTCACCGTAGTTCAAACTTATTCACATTAAAGCGAGTTCTCGGCATTGCCTCTGTTTGCGGAGACTTTCACTTGGCTTCGGCTCGCCCGTGCCGGCATGGTGGAAACGCGAGGGCACTTGCTGTGTGCACTGACAACGTGTTGTACTACTTTCCTCTAATAACATCTTCTATTCGTTTCATAGTGCTTCAGTTTCACAGTGGCGTATAGCCTATTTAACTTGTTTTCATGATCGCCGACCATGCCGAGCATTGCAGTGCAGCATCGACAGGAGGCGATCGCGGCGCAGTTGCCCTCCCCGTTGGTCCCTTCATTGCCAGGCGTTTGCGCAAGACACGCATTGTCACACATTTAGTCCCTGTTGGACGAACCGTTCGTCCATTGGTTTAACGACTGCAGTTAGTCCAACTTTGCCGAATTTTGGCTTAGAGTGCACCTACTTCATGGCTATGACGCTCTCACACCTCCAGCTACTTATATAACGTCGAACATCTATCTATCAAAGCTGCACTACGGATTCGGAATGGTTTTGGTGCAATCGAGTGTACGGTTTGGAGGCACATCTCATGACCTGCAGACCCGTAAACGCATGGATAACGTCGCTACACTATGTGAATCTGCGAGAAATAAATACAGCAAGCCTAGCATGCACTCTTCAGGTGAAGGCTCTGCAGGATCCGTGTCCTTCGGAGTGAACGTGGCTTCGCTGACCGAACGAAACGTGCTTGCTCCGTCGTTCTTATTCGCGATGTGTTCACCGCCACAGGTTCGTCTGCTTGTTTTTATAATCATCTCGTTCAATATTAAGCTCAGCGGGACCGTTTTTTGTAACTTTCAGTGCCGTGTACTCCTTATCCATCGAAAATCGTTGCATTTGCTAAGCCTACTCGCTTCGCCGGGGGGCAGCCATGTTGATTTTCATAAGGAGGAACGTGTTTCTCCGTGGATGAGGGAGCAACGTTTCTCTATTTAAAGACGAACGTTGCGGACATCGCCGTTCCTCCCTAAATGGAGAGAACGTCACTCCATTTTTTTAAAGAGTGTAACTAACGTCGCCTGCTTGTTTTTACCAGCTTTCGTCTCCAATGAGGTACTCGTCCAGGCTTTGTCCCCATACGGCAAGGTATTGACTGTGACCGCTGGCGTCATGAGCGCAAGACGCGGAGTTCTCACAGGCACACGCTATGTCCGGATGGAAATGAGTCCCACAAATCGCGTCCCCAACTGTCTTCGCGTTTCTGGTCATCGAGTCACCTTCGACTACCGCGGTCTGCAACGTGTTTGTCGTCGGTGTGGCTCTAGTGGTCATTATCGAGCACAGTGCACAGCACCATTCTGTGGTCGCTGTGGTGTGCATGGACACGAAAGCGAAGGTTGCGACCGCCCCTGCCGACGTTGTGGAGATAACCACCCTACCAGTCGTTCATATTCTGATGCTACTGCGGGGACCTTTCCTGCCCTACCGTCCGTGTCACCAACAGAAACAGATGAACGAGAACTTGGAGCTGTACTAGAAGAACGCCAGAATCCGATTCTGAGAGCTCCATTAAAAGATGAAGATGTGTGCAGCTTGGCCAACCCGAGCACGCCACGTCTGCGAATCTCAGCGATAGAAACAGCCACCGCGATTGACCTCGCGTCTGTCTCAGGCAAACATGTCGTGCCATGTTCGACGTCGGCGCAAGCCGAGAAAGAAACGCTGGTAGGCACCGAGGCACCGGACTCATCGCTAAACCTAGCAGCTGAGTGCCCAGAAGACGCTGACGTTGCGAGATCTACGGGCGCTGGTGTCTCGCCAGGAACAGAATAGAAACCGAATGAGCAAAGCCCATTGGATCATTCCGAAAGCCAGGCTCGTGACTTCCTTGAACAAGTAGCAAGACGCCATGGGAGTTCTTTACTAACGCGTCTCGACAAGCAATCCGTGATCAAGGTCGTTGGAGGCGGCGACAACGTTAACGCTGCAGCCCTACCACCACCTGGTTCGTCAGACAGCAGCTTCAGCCTCGAAGTCGACAGTAGCATCGGACTCCCTTCTAGCCCAGACGGATGTGACGTGGAAATGCAAGCCCCGCGAGAGGTCAAGCGTGCTCACAAGTCTGGCACCAGCTCGAACGGCACCCAAGATAGCCACTCCGAATTCCAGCAACCGAAGAAACCTCGACCCTCTTCTAGAGGGTCGAATTGTGCTGTGTAGTGTACGTACTCCAGTTCCCCCGGACAGATCCCCGGGGTATACCGAATCGAAAAACACGACCAGGTCAGTCACCCATCTTTTTTTCAATATGGCTGACACCCTGAAAATCCTTTCTTTAAATGTTCAAGGGTTCCGTAGCCCAGTAAAGCAAATCGAGGTTATCAGCATAGCCTGCGCAGAACATTGTGATATTCTGTGTTTACAAGAAACAAATTTTTTCACCATTGGCCACGTTCGTGCATTCAAACGCGCATTCAATTTAGACTGTTATTTTTTCTTCGCGACATCTCGCTTCTCTGGAGTTGGAATTATTATTTTTAACCGCGCTCTTCTGCGCAATCGTCATGTTTTCTATGACGGGTTTGGACAAGTATTGGCTTTTGACTGCGTCCTATCATCCTTCAAGCTGCGTGTTTTGTGTATTTATGGGCCAGCTCAAGCAGCGATGTCTAACAATTTTTTCCGTGACCTGGACGTGTATTTTCTAAACGGTCGTCATGTCATACTCACTGGAGACTTTAATTGTGTGTTAGACATGCGAGCTGACGTGCAAGGTCCAGGATGGGGTCGCTCTGATTAGAACGCGCGAGAGCTGCGTCGCCTAGTGCAACATTTTTCTTAGATAGATACGTACAGACTAGTGCATGGACCACAGTATGCCTGGACTTGGCGGCGTAGCACGTCGTCTAGTCGTTCGGATTGTTTCTATGTGCCGAGCGCACTAGCTTCTTACGTATCGCACTCTGATGTAGTAACACTACCATCATCGCCTGTTTATATATCAGACCACCGACCAGTGACGCTGGAGGCTCACTTTCCCTTTTCATCATCAGTGAAACCTTGGCGTCTTGACATCCGCATTCTGCACAACGCGCGTACACGCTCCAGTTTATCTATAATCTTGCGTGCCTCTCTTTTGGGATGCGGTCCGAAGGTGTGGGATGCGCTCAATACACAGAGGCGTTTACACTGCTCTGTAGCAGGGCGGGCCCTTAGACGCCGTACGTCCGAAGAACTAGCAGACACTGCCACAAAGCTGCGTATTGCTCTTCGGGTTGATCGACTAACTGCCTTGATGTGCGCATGGCAGCGAGAGTTAAGGGGTCGTTTTCAACGCCTCATTGCAGCTTCGTCATTGACGGCGGCTGCTTGGCGTTGCAGACATAATCCATGTGCTCACCCTGAGGTTCTACGCTTTGCGAAAAGCTCGCTTCTCAACCCGTCGAGTCGACTAGGAACTCCGGTGGCCAGATTCTTACACACTACGTTGTCGCCGACACGTGAGCAATCCGTTTTCCTAGCTCACTTTGCCAACATGGCTCGTACGACAATGTCACCACATCACGGTACCACCGAGAAATCCACAATGTTAAGTAGGCTACCTTAAATTTCATCTGAAGTAGCTGAACTGTGCACAAGTCCGTCAGCTGACGAAGTGAAAGAGGCACTGTCTTCCATGAAGCGTGGCTCGGCCCCCGGGCCGGATGGGTTGCCTGTTGAGTTTTATTTAACGTTTTGGGACGACATTGGTGCTCTTTTCACCTCTGTTATTTGCCACTGTTTCGAGAACTTTGATTTTCCTGATAGCTTTCGCGACGGTCGAATTGTTTTAATACCTAAACATGACCCATCGTCAGTTCGCCCAGAGGAGTGGTGACCAATAACGCTCCTCAACGTTGATTATAAAACTTTCGCGGCAGTTATCACTCGGCGTTTCAGAAGCCTGATGCCCTCCTGAATAGGTCATCATCAGGCGTGCTGTATTCTTGGAAAAGAAATCCACAGTCTTTCCTTTGTTACGCGCGATATAGTTGCGTACACGTTAACAAGATCAGCTCGGGGACTCTTGGTTTCACTTGACCAGGAAAAGGCATTCGATCGCCTTGAACATAGCTTTATATTTAGCGTAATGGCAGCTTTTGGCTTCTCACGAAACTTCGTTGTGCTTCTCAGAAACGCATACCGAAATATACGCAGCACGTTGTTTCTTGATGATTCAGAGAGTGCGCCATTTCCGGTTATACCCGTGGTGTTCGCCAGGGGTGTCCTTTATCCCCTGCACTTTTTGTACTCAGCCTCGAACCATTCCTTCAATCGCTAATCGCTGACCAATACGTTAGAGACCTTGCTCTTCCAGGTAGTGGTACCGTGACAGTGACAGCTTTGCTGATGACATCACGTTTTTTTTTGAAGAATGAGGACAGTTTATCCCGTAGCCTACGACCTTTTACAACGTATGGCACGATTTCAGGTGCTGCGTTAAAATTTTCCAAATGTCGATATTTATTCATTGGTTCCCCAGACGCATGTCTAAGTTTCTTTTTCGGTCTTCAAAAAAGTGACTCTATTCGCATTCTGGGGCTTGATTATACTTGCTACGGCATATCAGCCTCCTTGTGGAATTCAGAGTCGAAGATGTAAAACCACACGCCCCGGAAGCACAAGAGTATGATTTACGGATGATCGAAAGAAGGTATCTAGCACAGACGGTGTTTTGTGGCCGTGCATGGTACAAATCTCATGTCTTACAGCCCCCATTACGAATCACCATGTCGTTGCAATCCCTCATTCGCTCCTTTTTCTGGTCGGGTGGAACAGAGCTGGTTTGCCGAGCAGCTCTTGGGCAACCGAGAAACTGCGGTGGATTCGCATTCCCATCCGTCTCTGTTTGCTGCCGGCTGCTTGCCCTACGATTCTTACTTCGGTTGTTGCATGGTGATCAGTGCCCCACGCGTGATCTTGCCTGTTATTTCTTAGGCACCAAACTACGCTTTTTACTACCAGATGCACGGCTTAATTCTGCACCGCAAACTATTAACGTGCCTGCATTTTACTCAACGGCAGTAGCATTTTATCGACACGCGCAGCAAGTTTGTCCCGATGTGGACATTCTTGAAAGCCGCATTGTAGATACAACGGCGGCTCCTCTGCTTCCTCTGGTTCCTCCAGCCCGTCTAGCACGTTTGAGACATGTCTCGTGGAGCGCGATAACGGCATCGTTTTTGCCTGGTCACCTCCGTGACTTTATGTGGCGTCCTGGATGGAGAGTACTCCCAACACGGGACAGACTGGAGAAGTGGGGCATGGTGCCATCTTCCACCTGTCCTAACTGCCCGTTACAGGAGTCTAACCAGCATATGCTGCAGCAATGTGTCATTGCAAAGGTGTTTTGGAAGTCCGTTAACACTAGTTTTCGTGGCCTAGGTGTTTATCGCTTTGTAACATCTGGTCGCTGCTCGCGTAGTCGCTTTGCACGCCTTCTAATAGCTGCGGGAGCTTTTTGTTTATGGCGTAATAGGTGCGAAGCTGTTGCGGCAGGTCATCGTCGTCGTGCTCCTTTTCCGATTCTGGAACGCCTCTGTTCTGAACTCTTATCGTTTCTGTCGGAGGAATTTTTCTTCCTCGGGGAGGAAGAATTTCTGCGACAATGGTCGTGCCGCTTTCTTTCCGTAGTTGACCGACGCGTTCGATTAGTCTTCCACCTGGCCTGGTTCCTATAGCCAGGTCATTTGTCAATGTCTGATTGGTGCATGTAATCAGTATGTGTTTACTATTTTTATGTGTTTGTGTATGTCCCATATTGGTGTGAGCTCTTCTATATATGCACTTCATTCTAATTCTGTAAGTTATGTAACTGTTATGAATATTGATACCTGTTGTACATATTTTCTAACATCTTCACCAAGTCTTGTAAATTCTGCACATATATCATCATGTACATTGTCCATATTGGGATTAGTGCATTTATGTAGTGTATGTATAGTTATTAGTACTATGGACTATGGACATCCTACGGACTTGGACACTTTTGTTAAAATGTGTAATGTATGTTGTGCTTTGTCTTTTGTTTGTTATTGTGCCTGTTATACAGACACTTGTCCCTTAGCTTTGTTGCGTCCCATGAGCGAATAAACTTTTTCTAATCAAAGATGTGCCGAGGTGTATATGCCCTGTTACTGGAATGGTATGAAGCCTTCGTGTTCTGTACACGCTGTAAATAAATTTTTTCTAAACAAGGAGCTTCGCCCCTAAAAGGGACCTCGTGTAATTGTGAGGCGCCAAGTCGCAGGCAGCCGCCGCATAGCGACGGTGGCTTCACCACAGAGCCCAATTTCGTGCCTTCCGTCACTCTTCTCGGAATAGCTCGATTACCGCTTTTTGTCAAAGACACACACGAACCCGAAGGCCGGTGGTGACGCTGACTGTGAAAATGTTCAAACAGGTTTAAAAAATGTTTTCTCTAGCACTTCACATGATTTCACTGGCCATTGGACACCCTTGATCCCTAGGATGGTACATAAATTCACACTAGTTCCACACTATATATTTCACACGCTATTGCTACAACAGCCATCGGAACAATGCGGAGATAACAGTGAGAAAAAAAGGAAGCTTTCGTTCTTCTATTCCACCTTTTTCTGTACGAGACCTACAGAAACGCAACAGCCACCACTCTACAACACGCTGCGACATATAACCAAGGTAACACCACCATTGTGCCCTGTGGATATGACTGATGAGACTTCACTTATCAGCCTGTGCGCTTTGTACTCAGCAACAAAGTTTCAGGATTGCTCCGCCCATCGTGCAGCGCACTGCCAGTCAACGTTCGTTTTAGGGGCGAAGCTCTTCATAGCGGCACCCGTTAGTCTCTCGTAGCCGTTGTAGTAGTGTGTAACAAGTATAACATTTTGACCTCCAAGGTGGTGCCGGTGAGAGATTTCTTCTGTGCGTTGTTGAACAATAAACGATAGTGCTCAATGTACATGCAAATGGCTGCTAAGGGGGAACGAGAGACAGGAGAATGCGGCTTATAGTTAACGCGCACGCTGCGAATTTTTTATTGTTCAACAACGCACAGAAGACAAGAAAGGGTTGCTACGTTATACTTGCTGGGCGTAACCTCCTAGGTTTTAGAAAGGTTTAGCGAGCGTTGGGCCGCAGTGCCATGAATACAGTGAACTAGTATATACCATGAACTCGAGGTGGTTAAATGTGGGAAGTAGACACGAAGCGCAAGCCGTACGAAAGTGTGCGTGTGCCTCCTCTCGCTCAGTCCTTGGAATGTCTGCTGGATGGCGGTGCTTCTATATGAGGAATATATGATGAAAAGATGCAAGATGGTGGTACTTGCAGTGTTGAATAGGTGGACGAACGGACACACAGACAGATGCATGGACGGACGTACGGATGGTTGCACGGACGGATGGACGCATGGGCGGACGCAGGAGCGGATGCATGGACGAAAGCAGAGACGGACGCATGATGAACGTGCGGACGCACGAACAGACGCACGCACGGACGGGCGGATGTCGCACGGGCGGCCACACAGACGCACGCATGGATGGACGGAAGCAAGAACGAGTGGACGGAGGGATGCTTCGACCCACTACCCATCATTCACTCCGTGGATATGCTGCCATTTTTTTCTCCGGCTCGGAAATTTTGCGTATGATGGGGCAGTCAGAATCTGCCTGGACAAATTTGTTCTGTAAGATATCTGGAAGGTTTCTGGCTACCTGACGCCAAAAGAGGTGATGCGCACTCACCGCCATTCTTGTGAGGACCGCAGAACCCCCTGGGGACTTTGCCTTCGGTTGCCAGTACACCTTCCATCGTCTTTTGAAGACCGTGTGGCACTATGCGAAACGGTGCATTAAGAGTGGCGGCAAGCAAAACGCCGCATGTTCAAAGGTGAGACAGAGCGCAAACTGATGCAGCGCACTTGTGCGGAGGAGTACGCGATATCCGCGAGCGGCTTCGCTTTCGGGGACGCGTATTGCTTTCGGGAGATTTCGCATATCCACTTGTACCACGATTATTGCGTGCACTTCCCACGGTTGTACTCGCTAAACAGTTGCCAAAGGGTTGTTTATTTTTTATTTCTTCACAAGGGTGGAGTCGCGCATGAGCTTACCAACGTAGCACGTGATTGTATCTCGAATGCGTATAACTGAAGATGCATCTTACCCCCACATCCTAAAACATGCCTGGATTCGAATTCCAGCCTTCACTCGACCAAGCTGCACCGCCACTCAAGCGAAAATTGCTATGCGGTTCGCACCAAGTGCTGCCGACTATGTAAGTATTTTTGCCAAAAGGTGGATAACCCACCGACATTCTACAGCCAAGATCAAGCGCCAAGTGAACTTTTGGAATACGGGAATCACGCTCTTCATCAAACATAGCGCCATATATCCAAACAAAAATGCAGATAAAGCTATCAGTCACGTGACGCAAAGTTTTGTTTGCTGCCACGGCGGTAGCGTTTCTTTACGTTTACGCTCGTTGTCACAGTGTTCGGTTGTGAAATACATATTGAGGTTTCCCGGGGGGGGGGGGGGATGCTTTCAAGAAGACAATCTCAACACACGTGACTGCGATACTGTTTCCTGTCAGGACTGGAACTAACTGGCTGATCTGCGGCTGCCAGAGAGATGCCAGAAGTTCGGAAATAGAAGAGTCCCTCTATTTCTTACATTTTGTTTACACTTGCACATCACTGCAGGCTTGCCAGTCTCAATTTTTACGGTATTCGAATAGTCCGTTTTTTTTTTCGGATCATACGTTTATTTTTTTGTATTCTTTTTTTGAATAATGCGAAGCATTTCTTAGTGAACTTCGGTGACTTTGAGCGTATCTATCTATCTATCTATCTATCTATCTATCTATCTATCTATCTATCTATCTATCTATCTATCTATCTATCTATCTATCTATCTATCTATCTATCTATCTATCTATCTATCTATCTATCTATCTATCTATCTATCTATCTATCTATCTATCTATCTATCTATCTATCCATCTACGACTTCTAACTTTCCTGGCCGTTTCGACAATGGTATCGATACCAAACTTGGCATGGCATAACATAACTGTATGAAGCACATATTTGACTAGTCACAACATGAAAATCATGACTTGTATGTCATGAATGTCATGATTTACATTTTATGGTCCTGCAGCTCTTGCGGTGGTTTTGTTCACATGGCATGATTAAAAACTGGTGTGGTATGATATGATTGCATGGTGAAGACAAGCGACAGACCCTAACATGAAAATCATGACATGCTTGTCATGTAACAACATGACTACATTCCATGCTCATGATGCGCTGGCAGCCGTTTCGCTAGCTTATATCAAGTTTGGTATCACGGGACGTGAATGGATGACGAAGGCATGATATTGGTGCAAACATGATAAACATGAGAAGTGTGTCATATAACAACATAACTACATGCTACGCTCATGAGGCGCTCGTGGCTATTTCGCTAGCTTCACTTGTACCAAACTCGGTATTACTTGACGCGAACAGACGACAAGGTAAATGACACATGCAAACATGATAATTACGACATGAGTGTCATGTAACAACATGCCACACTCATGATGCGCTCGCGGCCATTTCGCTAGCTTCACATATGCAAAATTTTGTATTACGTAACGCCAATGGATGACGAAAGTGTGTGACTGGTGCAAACATGATGATCATGTTATGCGTGTCATGCCAGAACAGGACTACATGCCACAGTCAAGGCGCCAATACATTTCGACGTGACGCGGTGTGCATGCTCGCCGGAGTTCATTTGGTCGCGTCACGCCGGCGTTCTCACGCCAGGCGCCGGTCCTGCAATATACTCGCCGGCACACGCCACGCAGCGTTGCTTTGACGCATGAGCGTTTCAGCGCATCCGGCGTCCCTCCATCACGAAAAGAGAGAGACGCAGTGTTGTCTGGGCATTGAATAGGCACGAAACGCAGCATGTTGCTTTTATCACCGGGTGCCGTTGAGCCGCGCCGACGGACGCTGGTCGCGCCGGTCACGCCCAGCGTCAGACTATAGAGTGCTCGCAATTTGCTAACGTAGCGTCGCTGTGCACTGCGATGGCGCGCGTCAACGCTGCATTGGAGTATATTGGGCCCTTCATTATGCGCTCGTGACCAATTCGCTAGCTCCACATATACCAAATTTTGTGTTACGTGACGTCAATGGAAGATGAAAGTATATGGCTGGTGCAAACATGATAATCCTGACAAGCATATCATGCAAGAACATGACAACATACCACGCTCATAATGTGCTCGCGGCCATTTCGCTAGATCCACATATACTAAATTTGGAATCACGTGACGTGAATAGATCACTGGTAAACGAAACATGTAAACATGATAATCATGACATGTTAGTCATGATCGGCATCGTTCACCTCCACCTCTTAACATTGTGATGATTTTAAAGTGGCATATCAACCTTTCTCATACGTGCTTCATATATCATTGATTCCCACTGTGCGTAGGATCGGCCAATTTTCTGATAACAAATAATTGAAGTTCTACTGTATATGTAACAGAACGCACATTTGCAGTGGGCCAACATAATGGCCCTCTGCGAATGCGCGTATATAGAATTTTCGTGAGAATATAAATCGGCTGGCAGTGCGCGCTTGTACTTGCTCCTTCATCTTCGCATTTGTGCGGTGTTGTGCCACACTGAGCAGTAGCTGGTCCAGCAACAAGTTTTCCCACTGCTAGTAGAGAACGAGGCAGCCAATACATCAGAGTAGCGGGAAAGGGTAGTGGATTGAGGATCAAGGAAATGAGGAGGGGAGAAAAGAATGCCCATCATAAAATAAAAGGGAAGTAGAGAGGAAAAAACAAAAACAGAAAGCTAGAAATGAGTGCAAGAAAGGGAAAAGAAAACAAAGACAGAATGAGTTGGAAAAATACGTACATATTCTTCTTACACACACACACACACACACACACACACACACACACACACACACACACATATATATATATACATACATATATATATATATATATATATATATATATATATATATATATATAAATATATATATATATATATATATATATATATATATATATATATATATATATATATATATATATATAATTGCAGAGAATAAATTCTTGGACGCCGGTAAATAGTATGAATAAAAGGAAGACACACGTCGAAAAACAGAAAAGTTTCTTTACGTTTCGGCCGTGGGACGAAACATTCTGACGAAGGCCGGTCCCACGGCCGAAACGTAAAGAAACTTTTCTGTTTTTCGACGTGTGTCTTATTTATATATATATATATATATATATATATATATATATATATATATATATATATATATATATATATATTCCACACTCGCCGCCGCCGCCATGGCTACAGATGGCGCTCACTGACACTCCCATGTTTATATTCACATATATACACAATAAAGTGGTTGGGGGGATAGCTGCCGTGATAGCTGAGTGGTTAGAGCATCGAACGCATTATTGGGAGGTCGTAGGTTCAATTCCTGCTGACGCCAAGTTATTTTGTCACTCACTTTTCTTTCTTCTTATTTACATTGTCACTATCCCTCAGGAGGAAGGTACATAACATCTGCATTTTGCCAGTACTTATATACCTACGGAGCGGAAACCTGCAGGCCTAAAGAAGGGTTCAGCTTAAATTGAGCACGACGCAGCGAGTGATGGAAAGGAAAATCATAGCTGGTGTGGATCAGAGAACAAGCTGGGGTTAAGGATATCGTAGCTGAAATCAAGAAGAAGAAATGGACATGAGCCGGGCGTATAGACGTAATCAGGATAACCGCTGGTGATTAGTTCTGGGCAATGATGCCTTGAAATTGTATCGCGATACGTTATAAGATACTCGGGCAAAAAGTATTTCAAATACAGGTACAAGATACCTGCGGTGGGAATGTATCTGACACAATACTTCCCAATTGTATATTAATTAAGATACTTTGATACATTAGCTATCTTGAATCTACATAATGACTAAGAGAATTACCATGCACTGAAGTGTTTATTCAAGATTTGTGAACTGCGACCAACTTGGTTTACTTCCTTGAAATAAATCTTTAAATCCCAAAGGTTATCTCTTCATTGCTGATTGTTTATTAGTTTTCCTCCAAAAAAAGCTATTGACATCTGTTTATTTAACACTTTTTGTAAGCTGCGGTATCGGGGATTTTCACTGGACACTTTTGTATTTGATCGGTCTTTAAGATTTGTTGCCATAATTTCCATTAGGATGACATAAACTCAATAGCGCTGTTTTGTTAAATTATAAGCAGAACTGTTTGTACGGTAAGCACCGCGCTCAGATAATTTTACCTTTGCCCTGAATGTCACCCGAACCGTAGACTTACTTGAAATGTCGATGTGTAAATGGTACCAAAGACGCAGACAATCTCAGATAATAATAAATGAAGAAACTAATACAGGAGCAGGTTGCAAAAGACTTTACAGTTGACCAACGAAAAAAAAAAAACTAACTGCACCGATGACCAGATAACGTATAGGATGCCAACGGAGGACAGCAAAGGGAGAATTTGTGTTAACAAAAGAAGCTACCATAAAAAAAATCCTTGCATAATTTAGCGCGAAGAACAAAGACATCGTACACTAAAGTATCCACTGTGACGCAGATGCTTGTTCGATAGCGTCTAGCATCGACTCCGGTGGTTCGACCAGTGGCGTAGCCAGAGAGTAGCACACCGAGCCCCCCCCCCCCCCCCCAAGCACAATATGACACGACCAGCCCAGCCTCCACTTCAGATCAATGTGCCCCCCCCCCCCTCCCCCCCGGAACCAATTCTTCTTATCCCCTGGGGGAGGAATGATTGTTACAATCTAATTTGCGTATCATAAGTAAATCTCATCGTTCGTAAGTCAAGCTTATACCCACGAAAATTTTCAAATTTATGTGTGAATAAGTAAGAGACGCCGCACGCATTTGAATATACAGCAGAGTACAGTGGCTACATACAAGGTTAATGGCACTGAGTTAAGAAGAAAGAGAAAAAAAAGAGAGAAACGAAAGGTCGCCTGCACTTACACACTGCCGCACTTCATTTTGCCGAGATGGCTCGAGCGCCATCACGTGACTCTGTCCCACAAATAGAGACGCATATAAATCCAATCTTCTATGCTGACTGAAACACTATGAATAGAAAGACAAAGGAATGTCACTGTCACTAGTTTTATTGAGGTGGCTTAGTGGCTGCCGTGTAAGCTTGATCAGCAGAGCTCAGCCGATGTTTATTGTTTCGCATGGTGGCGTTTCTAGAGCAGGATCTTGTATATCAAGATACACAATAGACTAATAAATGTATCGTATCACGATACATTTAGACGTATCACGATACAGATACAAGATACCCAATTTGTATCTAAGATAGTATCAAAAATACATGGATCTTGGAACTATCTTAAATACTTTTTGGGTATCTTGAGGATATCTTGTATCTTGGATACTGCACAGCCCTGCTGGTCATTAAGAATAACTGATTGAATTCCCGAAGAAGGCAAGCGAGTTAGGGGGATACAGAAAGTTAGTAGGGTATATGAGATTAGAAAGTTTACAGGTATAAATAAGTGGCAGCAGCAAGCACAAGGCCGAGTTGACTCGTAGATCATGGGAGAGGTCTTTGTCCTGCTGGGGATGTAGTCAAGCTGATGACGATGATGAATTCAATCACCGTAAGCTTGTTTGTTTTTTCGTTGTTTTCACCAACCTTGAAAATACAAATAATGGTTTCAAGCGAAACTTAAACGCCCATTCATTTCCCGCCGATTTCACGCTTGCCTCTCTCCCCCTTGTCCGCCTGAATAGGTGCACGAGCGTGCGCTTGTGCTGCGTCTATACATATTAAAGTGGCTTGTCTGTGCATACATACGAGTCTGAATTCTTCTGCGTGACCGTAGTGGCAGCATTGCTATGCACTACTATCACCGGCAGGAAGGGTGGGAGTTGTTCGGTGGAAAACTTGCCGCTGCGCTGCCCAGCCTGCTGCCCGATCAACCGACCGGCCGGTGTAGTATGCCTAGAGCTCTGCGTCCGGCCACCGTGAAAACAAAGCCGCAGCCAGCCGACCGGCACGAACTCAAAAATAACAACATCACGGCAAACTGCACAGCATGACGCCGGCTTGTGGTCGGCGCGTACACCTGAGGAATTTCGTTCGGACTGTAAGCGCGCTCCGCCGTCCGCTTCATCATTCCCTTCTCTCTTTTCTGCTTTATTATTTTTTACACTACTGCGCCGCCAAGCGTTGCTGCCAAGGCCCACTTCCTACCACTCGGTGCTTGCTTCGCCAATCCGCTCGCGCTGGACGAGTCCGTAGGGTCTGTTTCAGCCGTTCACCCATCTCAAACCCGCCGCGCGAGATGCTGTAGTCAGTCAACGGCTTAGTGTCGCCACTAGTGAACTTCCGACGTGCTCCGTCAGAGCTCTGGCAGTATTTTTCCGTGCGCTCACCAGGTAGCGGGGTCATCGGTTGTTTGGCGATTGTGTCAGCGGCTCTTTCTCGCTGCGGAGTTTCAAGGGAGATGCTGAAAGAAATCATAGTCGTAATGATCAAGTGGTGTGAAAGCATTCTGCATAAGAAGCGGCAACGTCTTAAAATATGACAAATGTATTGGAAACCGTTCAATCTTTTTTCTCGGCAAACACTGCTCCACATATGATGATTCGTCACTTCTTTAAAACTGCTTAAAGTTTGGTTAAAATTGGAAGAACTTTGCTTAGATAGGACGCAATGTTTTCAAAGAAACTTACAAATAACAAACCAAACAATCGTAAGTTGAAATGTTTCTTTGTAACTTGAAATAGGTCAATAACGTAGCTTGCAGGGCACGTTTGTTTATGCTAGGCAAAAGAAACGTATCTTTCAGGGCACGTTTGTTTATGCTAAGCAAAAGAGAAAACCTGTGAAGCTCAAAGAGAAGTAGCGAAGACGAACGATTCGACAACAGAGCAACTGCATTTTCAACTATCTAGTTTTCATTTTATTTTCCTCCTTTGCTCTTCTGAACATAGAAAAAATTACAACATATCCACGGAATGAATGATCATGAGTGGGGTGAAGCGCCTGTCCATCCGTACACGCTTACGTCCATCCGTTCGTTCTTGCATGCTTCCGTCCGTCCGTGCGTCCATCCATTCGTACGTCAAGGTGTCCTTCAGTCCGTCTGTTCGTCCGTCCGTGTGGCTGTCCGTTCGTCCGTTTGTGCGTCCGTCCGTCTGTGCGTCCGTCCCTGCGTTCGTCCGTGCGCCCACCCATGTCGTTTCTTGATCCGCTGCAGCATCCTCTGAGTCCAGATCACCGCAGGTAGCCTTCACAGTACTTAAAGTTTTATTAATGTTTGAAAATTGTTTGAAATTACTCGTTGTCATTTGATGATTCAGTAAGTCTTCGTTTACCTGAATATACGTCATTAGCGTGCTCCATCTTTCGCGATCAGGTGAGGACTGAAGTTGGAGGCCTCCACCACGGCTCTCTACTTGGTTGCGCATTCCTTGATGCCAGTCTTCAGCTTGGTCTCGGGTATCTCAGTCGGTAGTAGTGCATGTCAGCGCGTGCTTGACGATGTGTTCTTTCGAGCTCCCCTAAATATTCAACATCAAATAACTCTAAAAACGTAACGAAGGACGTGGCAGAGGGGTAGAGAGTATAGAGAGCAGGTGGACCTTTTTGCTTACGCTACTGTTTTTTTTTCTACGAAAATTCCCAACTACTTCATTAGCTTTCAAATCTAAACGTTGCTGATGATCCGATTGCAGTGCCTCTTTTCGGCGCATCGACACTCTCTCTCACGCAAAGTGGAGGACTCTCCAACGTGGCATACCTACACTCCGTTTTGGGTCTGCGCAAAAAAGGCCGGCGCTTCGCGCGCGCCCGCGCGCAGGCCAGCCTCCTTCTTGCCTCGAAGTGTCTCCCTCGTCGAACAGGTGTGTGTTGTACTACAGCAGGTGGCTAGGAAAGATTGTGAGAGGGCGAGGATGCTGCTCGCTCTGCTGGAGACTGGTCCAACGGGCATTCGCTGTGTGGCTTCGAAGCGGCGCGGTAGCCTGTGCACGTCGTGTTGCCGCCGCGCTTACTCCGAGACGCGAACCACTGTCACCCGAAAAGCATCATCCTCCGTTCTCCGGATTACATTGCGCGCTGCTGACGCTGCATCTGGTGTCTCTCGCTGACTTCTCGACTGGAGGTTGTAACGACTGTGTTCTGGTTGCCACAGCTTGTTGTTGGTGCGAGATTTAGTACCCACAGGCTTGGATGTTTACTTAGCTCTTCGGCCGGCTTACTCGGATTTTTACTCGCAGCGCTCTCGGATTAAGGGTGAGTGACGTTTCTGTGCCGATGTCTCCGGCGTTACAAAAATACAGAACGCCGAAAAGTTGGAAGAAAATAATCGTTTTTGTTTGCCATTTATCTTTTGGTGAGCCCTTATGAGCATGCTTTACCGTTTTCTAGAATGAGTTGCGACACCGGTTCTTCTCGGACTTCAACGGCAACCAGCGATGTTGCCCGAAAAGGTTTCGTGATATGCCAACCATGTAGTACATGGCGCATTTTGCAAACAAAGCAATTAATTACTCGGTCTCTTCAGAAATATAATAAATTATGTAGGCTTGTTCAAATAAAGGCATTGCTTTGCAAAATGTGGTTTCATATACAGCCTTTGAAAATTGAAACTCTAGGAGCACTACTATGCTTCCAGTGCTTTTCCCTATCCAAACTTCGAAACATTCAATTGTTCCCTCCAAGCTTAAAAACCGTTTCCCTGCTTTGATCTTCACAGAAAAAAGTGAGAATATTCTGGCAAGCTCGAGGTCTGTTTTTTTAAACGCGGTTTCATTTTTGCGATGAGCAGTAAAAAGCAGTTGTGGAATCATAGAGCAGAGTCAGGTATATAGAGTCACATCTAATGGTCCCTTAGCAAATATCGGCAGCGCTTCTGGCATTTCTCGCGTGAAATGGAATCGTGGAGCAGCCAGGAAAACACAGGATTTAGAAAAACATCCTACACCAGTTGTAGAACAAGTCAGGACGTGGTTTGGAGTGCTCAATACTTCCAGTGTGTGACACGTAAATAGCTAGGAACAACAACAAGTCTCACAGGCAGCAGAAGTGGGAGCGTATGTTTACTCTATTACATCTGTCGCGTTTACTCTGGGGGTAATTTAACACCCGCATCTTTCTTTCTTCGCTCAACTTTTTCAATAATATCGCTCACATATTGCACGCTGGTCTTTTAATAAACCGCGTGAGGATGTGATCGTCGTAACTGGAGGAAAATATGCACCTGATCAAGGATAGAACCAGCTGTCCAAGTGAACTTCAAAAAAAAGAAAGCAAAGGAGTATAAGATATTGTAGTAATCTTGGTGCCAGAGCAGAATACCGTTACGGATAAAATATTTATTTCTTTGTGCATATAGTTTTACGCACCCAGATACGTCACGTTATGATAAGGATCGTGCAGAAATGAAAATTCCGCATTATTTGTAGCCCCACACTGTACTTTGCCTTTGCTTTTATATTACACCCCGGCACCTACGTAAACTAGTGAACTATTCACTTTGCTGATAGGAAGCACTTACGTACGGATCAGGTGACATACTGATATGAAGAGAGCTACGCTTTTTTTTCTGTTTTTGTTTTTGTGTTCACAGTTGCTATAGCATCTTTTAGTGACAATGTGAGGATATATTCGCGAAGAATTCACACTGCCGAAATATTGGTATTCCAAACACAGGCGAAATGGCCACGCACAGTCTGAAGTCAATATGATGAACAGCGCTCCAAGCGCCGATTTCACCGTGGAAATAAAACTACGGTGAACTCTGGAACAATATACAGCGTCGTCGGCGCTATTTCACTGCGTTTAACCAGGCCTGCTACATACGAATGACGCGTTCCGGGTAGCGCAGCTAAATACCGCAACCTTTAACTTCAACGCGGCACTCCGGATACGATGCTGATTGGTTTCCCGAAGCAGCGAGGTACTAAGCACTGAGCAGACAACGCACATTCAATCAATCAATCAATAAAATAATTATTAATTAATTAATTAATTAAATAATTATTGACTTAATCGATCAATCAAACAAACAAACTTTAATTACCCCAATAAAAATACGATATGTCGATATGTCGAAGTGAAATGGTTGAGGCTGGAGAAAAAGCTGCTGTCACGCAGCTTAAGCAAGCTCTGGCCACCCTTTCAACAGCAATAACAATGATTTGCTTCATAGCTCCCAAATACAGACATAACTGATAATTCTGAAGTACGGATAATTTAGTTATTACACACACATACAATACATAATATCGCAATAAGAAAACATTGTTTTTACAAAAATCCATCTCGCAGTATGTTTATTCAAACGTACCCGTTTCCATGACAATTATACAAACACACCAAGTAAGCTTTTCGGAGTAATGATGAGGATGTTGAAATATGTTTTTTGTCTGCCGTACCTTGAGCATAGTAGGAGCCGAAATTACACATACCATGAAGCCTAATGAGAGAATCCACGTATATCGACGAGGTGAGTGCTGATAATAGAGCAAAAACCTATGAGGTCCATAATGTATTCGTTAAAGTCGCCGAGTTATACGAAGGATGGACAGATGCACGGACGCATGGGCGCACGCAAGCCTAGACGGATGGTCTGTTTTTAAATCACATGTGCGCTCGGCACATGGTTTTGAGCACAGATGTTTGGCACTTGCACTTTGACTGTGCATGGTGCCCGAATGTACTGAATCCAGATGGCCATCGTGCAATCGCAAGGAACTTCGGTCCTGAAATCCTGCTTGTTTTTCGGAATGGCAAGAAGTCCTGCCTAGGAAGGTATAACGCTTCATTATAGCACAGTTGTATCAGCGTCATGTCATTCTGAAAAAATCCGCAACGCGTTTGCTGGTTGTTTCGTTGATGCACTTTAGGTGCAACTTCACTGACTATAAAAACCTGACAAAAAGATGTATGTGCAGAGGGCGAGTGGCCCTACAAAAGTTTCCGCATATTTGTGGATTGGTACAAAAGTTGTGTTTCCCCAAAACTCGTTGAGAGAACCCTTTGAGTAACGATCACGGTTCTGCAATATGAGGTTACAAAATCTTTCGGTGAGCGTTGAAGCACGGTCAGTGTTAACTAAATTCGATCACCGATGGCAACTGTGAGCCGTTCTTTGAGGCCGTACGGACGGCTTTATGCTCTCCCACAGTAGAGTACAAAGTACCCGAAATTGTTAACCACTTCTTCTAAACAGCAAGCGTTGCAGTAACGTAGCTGGTTTTGCTTACGTTCGGGACAGCTTATGGCTCTCCCATAGTAAAGTGCGCATAGCGATTTCAAGCGTGTGAATAATTTATTCTAAAGACGAAGGTGTGGCGGGTTCCGGAAGGCTATCCTGGCCTTCACTAACTTACCATTTGCACGAGTGAAGATAATGTAGTGACTCGCTCGAAGCCGTGTCAAATTCAGAGGACTAATAGTTCCGGACTGCTACTGCGCCACGTCTCTTTGGGTTGCAGCTTTTATTATGAAGCGTAAAATTCTTGTAAATTTTGATTACGGTGATGAACCTCCATCCAGACACAATGATTTTGCTGGAAAGGACGAATTATCCACTCATTTGCGACGAAAGTAGTGTCTACGTTACCAGAACACAATAACTTCATTCCCTGATTAGGCGTGACGTGAAAAATCTATGTGCACTATGTGGAAAGTATAAGCACATTCTGACTTCGCATGAGTGGTCGAGAAATGTCGAGAACTTCTCCAGGATTATCGGAAAGCTTCTAGGGCAGAAACGGGCAAAAACTATAGTATTTAGTATCTCCTCATCTACAGCGTTACTATCAGCCTTACCTGGGTGCATGTTTATGCTCACGTGTACTCACAGCTGTTTACATAAGCAGATAGAAAGCACCCACTGAAACTAGCTGGCATGACTCCTACAAATGTGAAGGACAGGTGGACTATACGGTTCAGTTAGTGGAGTTTATTTCCCACATTTCACAACTGCCACATTTGTTGCAGTCAAAAATGAGAGTTTACAATACGGCACCATGCACTAAACTTTTGAAAGAGTTCTTGAGGCATCAAACGTTTGAAATCGGTTGATTTCTTCTGCTTTTTTGTATGATTTATCTTCTGAGTTTTTTATTTTGTTGAGACACTTCTTCACCCAGTGCTACAGTTTTTCTTTGTTCATCTGAGTTGGTGTAAGCTGAACTTCTTCATCCTCCCTGTCTCTAGAGCTTTCGCCATTTTCTTCACATTTTTAGCAATTTCGTCATCTTAAAGTTCAAGTTCACTCAAGCCCTACAAGCCAGAACCATAATGATAACTTTCCGACTCAAACAATAAGAGCCTAATGCACAACGAACCATTAGTTCTAGTATGCATTTTATCCAATTCATAAGTCTATTCATCCTAAATATACATGTTAGAGGTGTGCGAATTTGAGTAAATAAAACCGTAAGCTAATCGAATATTTTTCGAATGTTTTCCCGTTTGAACAGTACAGCTACTGGCTTTCGTTAGAACCAGAAAAAAAAATGAACTGTACGTTAAAAATACAGTCACGACATATCCAAGGAATGAATGATGATAAGTGCGCAAAGCTTGAGATGGGGAGATCATCGGTAATCCATATCCCTCCCGTGAATGGTTCAGCCCATTAAATCATTAGAAAGGCGTAAGACTGGAGTACATCATACAAATCAACTTTTACTTTGTTCTTGTTTGTCTGCTGTTTCGTCTGTTCGTTTTTCTTTCACTTATTTGTTATTATTACGGCTTTATGGTTCGTGAAATGAAGTGAGAAAGGTTCTTGCTCTGGCGGCAGTGGGAAGTTTGCAAACACCAAGTCCATGCTCGTCACTCGGATTGTATGTGCACATGGATACATCTGATGATTGATTTGTGGGGTTTAACGTTCCAAACCACCATATGATTATGAGAGACGCCGTAGTGGAGGACTCCGGAAATTTTGACCACCTGGGGTTCTTTAACGTGCACCCAAATCTGAGCACACGGGCCTACAGCATTTCCGCCTCCATCGGAAATGCAGCCGTCGCAGCCGGGATTCGATCCCGTGACCTGCGGGTCAGCAGCCGAGTACCTTAGCCACTAGACCACCGCGGCGGGGCATATGGATACATCTGAGTGCGTATTTGGAAAGCATGTGCTGCACGATACAGTCATTGGCAATGAGGTCCATCTCTCCATCCGTCCATCCGTCCGTCCTTCCGTCTGTCTGTCTGTTTGTCATTCACACTAGCATCACCTGCTGAGTGATTCATTCAAATAGGGGGTTACGAACCGGTCACAAAAGACATGCATTAACAGACCCACAGCTTTAGGAGCTTCACCTTAGAAAATCAGTTTGTACAACTGCAAATAGTATAAAAAAATGTATGCCTTTTATAAAGTTTTATTGCTTGGCAGCACAATAAGTTAATAAATGACGTCATAAAGAATGGATAACTGCTTGTCATGTTCTGGAAGTGGCAACAGCGTGCATGTGTCGCACTTCACCATTCCTACGGGCAAAGAACACATCCGATCTCTATACACTTTATCTCTGATGTGTTATTCTTGTCATGATTAATCATCTCAGTGTGCCATATAAGTTGGGGTGAGCGATGAGAACTAATTGGGACGATATTACCTGCATGTGCTTCATTTTTGGATAATCCTGAATAACACTGATTTTCTTTCAAATGTTTACAATGGCTCCCAATTTGTTGCGGTGGCTTCGTTCACGATACTTTTGACATTCATTTGGAGCAACGTTCTCAGCCTCATGCACAGTGCCACGCTCTAGCCACTCTACCTGGATACTTTAACAGTTTTCAAAGCGCAGTTAGGAGGGTGGTTGTTACGGGGGAGGGGGGTTGGGTGGCCAGTGAAAGCATTTCGCCTATTTGCGCGTCAACTTTCGCAAAAATTTATAGCGAGCATGCAATTGTTTGCACAGATTTCAGTACCATGTGAAAATTTTCTGGTGGTTCAATATTTCACTGAGTGACAGTGGCTTCAGAATCTAATAGAGAATTATTCGAACCCAATACTCAATGTATCGAATATTGACAAACTACTAATATTAACGAAGAACGCGACTTCAGAATAGACTGGAACTCCATCTTGCTGGCGAGCTAATCGTCACCAGCCTTCATGTGTGACAAAATTTCAAGAACTTTCTCTGTTTTACTGCAATAGAACCTTTCCACAATTAGGCGTTACCTATCGAACAAAACGGAAAGCAAATTTTAGATGCGGAGCATCTTATACTCGCGCCTTGTAGTGCGCCGTCCGCGTCGTCCGCACCGCTTCTCGAACATTCGACAGCTGACGCGCGCGCATGCGCCGTCGCGCCGTCGCCCACTCTTCCACCATCTGTGCATCCCTTCCTCCTCTACACACCGCGCGCGCTTCACTCCTCCACCATCTGTGCACCCTTCCTCCTCTACACACCGCGTTCGACATCTACAATTCTCCTGATTCTCCAGTGGACGCGCATGTGGCGTCGCGCTTCGAGAACATTCAACAGCTGACAGTGCATGCGCCGTCGTGCTGTATATATACTCAAAGTCGGCGCTCGCTCGCTCAGTTGCCGCTCGTCGGTTGGTTTGTACGGCGCGTCGACGTCCAAGGTCGCGGTGAAATGAATTCCAACGAATCCACAAACACAATGATCGACGTCCCTTCGACCAGCGCCGCCCTTTCGCATACGTGTGTACGTGTTCACTCATTTAACACCCCCTCCTACAACCACGTTAACCAATTTAGCCATCGACCCAAGTAAGTCGCAATTTAACACCCCATTTCACAACCACGTTAACCAATTTAGCCATCGACCCAAGTAAGTCGCACTTTAACACCCCGTTGACCAATTATATGCTCCGCATCCTCCTCAGTGTTCCCCCGAGGGAAGCTGCGGGCAATTTTTTTTCCGCCATGCCTTGTTCACCCAAGGGACGCTAATTGGCGTCACCGTCCAAACGCGCTACGCGTCCTGCAGAAAGGCAAGCGGTGTCCGTGTGCGCTGTAGGGAACGCTCATCAGCGTCGCTGGGACACACAGTCCACCAACTAGTATACGATTCTAGTTCACTATAACCAGCTCGCATTAGTGAACAAGATATGGCAAAAGAGCCATGTTTCAGGACAGAATTTTCTAAAGGGTCTAGGCACAGCAGTGAACTTGTGTCAGCTTTCAACGCTTTTCCTTTTAGATGCGGAGCATCTTATACTCGCGCCTTGTAGTGCGCCGTCCGCGTCGTCCGCGCCGTCCACACCGCTTCTCGAACATTCGACAGCTGACGCGCGCGCATGCGCCGTCGCGCCGTCGCCCACTCTTCCACCATCTGTGCATCCCTTCCTCCTCTACACACCGCGCGCGCTTCACTCCTCCACCATCTGTGCACCCTTCCTCCTCTACACACCGCGTTCGACATCTACAATTCTCCTGATTCTCCAGTGGACGCGCATGTGGCGTCGCGCTTCGAGAACATTCAACAGCTGACAGTGCATGCGCCGTCGTGCTGTATATATACTCAAGGTCGGCGCTCGCTCGCTCAGTTGCCGCTCGTCGGTTGGTTTGTACGGCGCGTCGACGTCCAAGGTCGCGGTGAAATGAATTCCAACGAATCCACAAACACAATGATCGACGTCCCTTCGACCAGCGCCGCCCTTTCGCATACGTGTGTACGTGTTCACTCATTTAACACCCCCTCCTACAACCACGTTAACCAATTTAGCCATCGACCCAAGTAAGTCGCAATTTAACACCCCATTTCACAACCACGTTAACCAATTTAGCCATCGACCCAAGTAAGTCGCACTTTAACACCCCGTTAACCAATTATATGGTCCGCATCCTCCTCAGTGTTCCCCCGAGGGAAGCTGCGGGCAATTTTTTTGCTTGGAACTTGACCATCGCCCATGCTCGTAAAGCAAGGACTTATCTGACGTACATGAGTGTGTTGTACCTGCACTACTAAACAACTGTAGCAATATAATACTCTCTGTGCCAGCTTCATTCAGTTTCGGGGCAGTGGTATAAAACTAATATTACGGACAATATATAGTTAATGCTGACAGAAATGGCAGTACGCGTAAGCGAAGTTCATGCTTTCCGAGATTTTGAAGTCAAACTCTTCTTTAGATGATTGTGGGATGCGCGTGCCATAGGGCCTTCTGAGACGCTGCCGACCCACAGTAGCTCTGCGCACAAACGTCGCCAACAGTTTCTAATGGTAGCAGCGTCCGCAGCGCTGTGGCAGACGACGTTCAACCAAATTTGTCTAAAGGGAGACGTCATGCCACTGCTTTCAAGAATTGTCAAGAGAACAGCCACAGCAGGAAAAAGTTCCCGCTCAATAAGAATCACAGCGCAGGTGGAATTGTAAAATAGTGTTGTCAGAACGCGTCGACGCTCCCGATGCAGACGCCGCCACCGCTCGTATGCTGTCTTGCACGTCACAGCGACGCGGGCGCCAGCTTTTCTATAGTGTTGGGCCTGCCGGTGAATTTGAGGTTACTTTTGCACTACACATTTCTTAAAATACACCCAAAAGACTGTTGATCCTGCTACTAGAAGGGCGTGTTGTCTCACAGCGAGCTAAGTGGCTACCATAGAGAGAGAAAATAAATAAGAGACAGGGCAGATAACCGGAGGAAGACTCCAGTTTTCTATCCTGTACTTAGGAAGAAAATAATGAGATGTCAAACATTGAAAGAGAAAAAGAAGAGAATGTCACAATTGAAAAAAAAAGAAATCTAGTAACTGGAGCACTATCCAAGTAATATAGTCAGCAACATGGTCCGAGAACAGTCACAGCTTTTCTTAGCCCGGTTGAGTTGCTATCATAAGTTGGCTAAAGGACATATGCTTCCAAAAAAGTCGGTACCACACTATAAGCATGTTGATTTTGTGCATTGATAGAGGATGCATGCTTTGACAAATAATTTAGAAGGGAACCTTGGGCAACACCTACGGTTATACGAGGAGGCGTTAAGAAAGCGCTCAAGGTGGATGGGCATGATAAGTTAAAAATTACTTCACATTATGTGTCTAGTATGTTGTTCTTCGTGGTTTGTTTGTCATTGTGATTGCTGTATGGACGCTCGTTCCATATGTTTGTTGCGTCTCATGATATAAAAAAGAAATTTTTTAACAGTTGCTGTGTTGGGCATGCTGCGGCTTCACAGTGCAAAACGTTAACTCATCACTGCACATCGTTTTCCTCCGCTTGTAAACACAAATGGGTGCTCTGCGCTATGGGCCATGCTCCAACTGTGAGGAGCTTTGCAAATATTTTGTGATGAGAGCTTAGAAGTCACCAATGAGCATCAGTGGTATGAAACGCGACTGTGCGACGTCTCCTTTAAACTTATAAGTGGTGATTCTGTGATCAGACCAACCATCTTTGACCAAGCTATAGTGCCATGTGATAACGTCAGCACGTGATGTCGCGCCCCGTGATGGTGTCACGAGATGTCACTGTGACATCATCATGGCGTCACAAACTTTGGGGGATCTGTGACGTCATAAAGCGATGATGATTTTTTCATCCCTCGTCCCCGATGGTCAAACTTAGTGTTCGATAAGTCATCCAAGACTTTAATAAAAGTAATAATTATAAAGAGTTCTCGCAGACGAGAAAACCACTGCATTTGGTTGGCTTGCAGCGCACTAGTCACGTTTGGCAGGACCATCAATAGTATTTACTAATCAACAAACCAACCAACCAAACAAACAACGAGAAAAAGAATGAAAACACACGTAAACGTGACGTGATTTTCTTGCTGTAGAACTCGCTTACGAGTGCACAGTTTTGCATGTTTCAGAAGACTATGGTTTATGACAGACAGTGACCACATTTAAACAGCCACTTTTGTAGCTGTTATTTTTTCTTGGCCTCAAGTGTGCAGTGTACGTAATATGCATGGTGACCTGTAACCTCCCGCCTAATGATGTAAACACCCGCCTGAACTGAATGCTCTATACTTGGGCAGGCAAACCATCAATACGTGAATACCACGAGAATTTTCCGACAGTAAAAACACAAAAAAGTATAACACAGAGCAATAAAAGTACAGGCATGACAGGCAACATATACGAGTCGGAATGCGGTCCTCGTTCAGTGGCTCTACAGCGGCGTACAAATTTAGCACACATGTGCGCCTCGTATACTCTCTCCGAGTGTTGAAGAGAGATATACATAAATAAATGAAAGCCGGCACTGCCAGGCATCAGACTCCGCCGTACGTAGGAGAGAGTAAAAGACAATGCGTTCCCGCGTAATTTCCCCGAGCCCTCCCCTTAAGGCTGGGCCTACTTTATATGCTAAAACACTGAACGCATGCCATGACCGGTCTCCACACAACGCACGGTGCAGTTTTTAAATGACCGCTCGTCTGGCACGCGTAAAAGGGTAGCAGACAACGAGGACTGCGGGAGGCATGCGGCCAACTTGTGCTGGACATCTGGTCTTGGAATACATTCTGAACTCGCTCCTATTTTGAGGATTAGCTTTCTTTATGCCAACGTCCGCGTGCCTCGTACAGAAGTGCATTTCGTAACCAATTGTTAGTCTTCGAGTGGCAGACTCCTTTTCTCCCTTTATTTGCTTGGTTTCTTTTCAGATAATATAAATAACTTGAAGAGACGGAAGAGAAAAAGTATGAACGCTTGACAGCCATTTACCGTTGACGGCATGTGTGCAGTGTAATTTTTGTCGTGGCTCTGAAAGACGGAAGCGTGGCCGCAGCTTCCCCGTTCGAGCGACGGACTATTACAGGGGTGTGGTGGAAGCTGAATACGGCAGCGGGACGGGACTATTATACCGCGTGAAGAAAAACCACTCGCGATTGTGATGGCGTGCTCGAAATGGCTTTTTGTAGACCAAGGCGGAAAACTAACCTGAAAGGAGGAAATATCTCGAAATTGCACTTATCTGTCGCGTTGCGCAGGGAGTCGCCGAATCGCAACGTTGTACAATGAATGCACAATTGTTAGCTCCGTTGCTCGTATCTTATGTGTGTGGGTGGAATGTATCTTCCACAAAATGCAAGGCACGTAGATATATACCAGCTCTAAACCGGGTCTCGAAATGTAAGTGGGAAGGAACATGCCGAATGGTAATTGCTGCGTGGAAGCGCTAGATGAATTCGTGGACAGTGTAATAGCGGTCCGTAGTACTCAGTATTACGCCCATTGTGCGATGTCTGATAGCATTGAAGCTTCATGCACTCAAGGTAGGCTGTGGTGCTATTGTAATTGTGCTCTTATTGCTCCCAATTACCATTGAATACTGACGTTTGTAGAAGCTGACGTCATTCGCAGTTCTTCTTGTTCTCCCCGTCATAATCAGAAAGGGAGAGCTGTGTCATTTGTATTGTTTACCACCATTATTTGTAATAGTAAAAAAAAACAGAACTTCCTGTATTAAGCTGAAAACGGGAAACAAAGAGCCGAAAACCGAAGTTTTATAAGCCTATAAGCAAAGTTATATAAGCCTCTTGAGTGATTCTGGGTAATCGTCAAGGGTATGCATTTCAAGTGGTTCTCTTGTTCCGAATTGGCATAGTGAAGTCGACATTCGTGATGGCCGCACCTTGTGATCTTCCCAAGTTCTTATGATCTCGGAATAAGCGGCTTTCTATATTAATCTGCACGTCACACACGGGAGCCTCATCAAAATGCGATGACAGTTACTAAACCATGCTCGTTGGCGGGGAAGCAAATTTCATCAAATGTGCCGTGTTGCAGTTGGCAGTGCCGTATAGCCGTGATTGTTTTTGCGTAAAGGGGTTTTGGGTAGACCCCTCTTCTTGGCAGTGGGGGCTAGTCAACAGACGTACCTCAAATTAAAGACAGAAGTTTCGGAAGCTGTGTGGGGGTAGGGGATGTAAAGGGAAAGGGTATCCACGTGCCGTATTTACAGTCACCTGCCGTGGTAGCTACCTCGCCGGTGCTCCTGGAACTAGTGGCTATACCCAGTCACACATGTACCATTCTAACACACGTGAAGTACGGCTGAACCTGCAGTGACTAGACGTGGGGTGTCTCCTCCAGGGACATAGGTACCGTCATAATTATACATCGCAACTATGTGGATCTACGTGCAATACGATCCGCTGTGACCGGTGAGTGCACTGACTCGCGCCTCAGTGCGGCTGACCTCTCGCGATTGCACGCCTGGTGCTGTTGTTCCGTCGTCGAAGAATCCCGGCTCTTTCTTTTACGTTTTCCTGCATTCGCGTCACGTCAGACAGGAACTACGACAAACAATGACGATGACATTAGTAGTGGCAACAACAACAACAACAACATTGCCTTCGACTTCTCGTGTAGCTTTCACTCGACAGTTTGCTTGCACAAGCAAACCGCACCGCGTTGTCCCGAAAGCTGCGCACCGGCCCCGGCGTTGTCAGTTTTACTTCTTTTTTTTTTTTCTCCGACGTCATCCTGTCTCTCGTGCTTAGTCGCGCTTGTGTTTACGTCTACGCGCATATCCACGAGCGTGCATCGCATGCTGTCGAGGACATCGCTTTGTTGCGCTGCAGTGCTCATTGCATTTGTGCCGTTGTGTTGCAATCCCTCTGCGGGGTACATGTAGGCCCGCGTGTGTGTGCGTTCGCTTGCAAGTCGATAGCCGTGTTGTGTTTGTCGCGAATTCTTTTGTGCTGCCCCGCGTGTCGTAGACTGAGTGAGCCTGCAGCTAGGCGGAGGCTGCTAACGTGCGTGTCTTTAACCGTTTCAAACGCTCGGGTGCGTTGTTAGTACGACGCGCGCTTGTAGTGGGCAAACCTCATGGCGTTGCAACACGTAGAAGAAAGCTTCCTTTCCCCCACGATGAACGTGTAATCGTGATGGTGCGTGCGAAATCTAAAGAAACGTGCCCACTAGTCACCGTGTTCAAACGTCGTTGTCACCTCTAAAGTTACCACAGCAGATTTTTTTCTTTTTTTTTTTGGTGCTGTTGCGCGTCTGTTGTGCCTCTGCTTCTACTTGCGGCCATGAGTGGGTATGAGTGTGGTAGTTGGCGAAGCCACTGTTCGCAGGGCCGAGAAGAAATCAGTCGAAGCCTTTCGACAGAGAACACCGAAGCTCGTGTTTGGTGTCGTATTTTGTTGAATAAGACTTGTCGCTTAATCTTTATGAGCTGTCGACATTAGGCCACAGAACGTGGCCGGGCTCTCTCGCTTCATTGAAAGCACTGACAAGCTGACGTGTGCTGGAAGCCTGCGACTTGCAACTTCACGGGTAGATGCCCGTGTTGCACCACTCTGTGTGATACTGGTATTTCTAGGGTTTATGTATCAATGTCCTAAAGTCAGTTATCACTGGAGACGCAGAAAGAACGCGTAAATGCAGCACGGAGTGCACATCGGGGAACTAACTTTCGCGTGTATCAGGCCACTCATTGAAACGACGAGTATGTGGGCTCCTTATGTCGTCAATAGCAGCTATCCTGCCGGGTAAGCATCCAAGCAAATGATGGGTGTCACAGATCGTCAGGTCGGACGCGTAAGGACAAAGGGTACTTCTGAATCAAGTTACATCGACCAGATTAAGTTACAAGAGCTCAGCCGCGCGATAACATTTTCTTCTAAATGAGCATTTTGATCATGGCCATGTGCACTCAGCTCACACACTTGAAAGGCATATGTCGTAGTCCCTAGACTGCACATGTACATAGCGACCCACTGGTAAAGGGAGCCCTGCGTGTTTGGAGCTGGCTACCTGACTGCTGGTGGATTTGCAAATATAAATCATGCACGGTACTGATCCGCTCTCAAAGAATTATAACTGTGAAGATGAGTACGCTCACACGAAACTCTGCCAATAAAATTTGCAAGAGAACGAACCCTCACTTGCTTTGCACGTGAATGTCCCCTTTAACAGTGAACCCTTCTTTTACATCCAGAGTTTTATGGCGAAAAGAGAAGGGGGAGGGGATGCTGGAAGCTATGTGAGAAGAAGGGCAGTCGGTACGGCGGCGAGTTACGACTTGGGCCGGCCAACAGGAAGACGCCATCACGAGGCCGCTTCTTGTGTTGCGAAGAGTGCACGAGAGAATGGAGGGTCACGGGACAGGTTATCGGAACGCACCGCTCATCGTGTAACGAGTGAAGGCTGAATTTATAGGCACTAAAAACCGGGTTTTAGGCGCCAAGAAAACAGGCAGGCAAAACACTGTTGTAGGCTCCCAAAATCGTAAATATAGGTCAAATAAACTTCGACGAAATTTAAATTTTCAAAGAAATACGCGTGCGATCTGTGTCTACGACATGATGGTACACAGGCGTAATGGTTCAGCATAGTCATGCATTTTTACCCCGCAGGGTTTGCCGAATAAGGTCTGTTCATTTCTAGTCCTACATGGTGAGTCAAGTGTACACCGTCGAATGAGAATGCTTTATTTCGGCATGACTGAGACCGGGTTACACAGGTGCTAAAAGCCAGAGCGCAATAGGCCAGAAGGATCTTTTTTTACCTCTTATCAACTTGCTCTAACCACACAGGCTCAATTTTTTTTCTATGTGAACACCTTAAAGGGCCCTTACGCAGGCTTGAAAATTTCTAAAAGTGAAGAGGAATGCATGCACTAGGCGCTCACAATCTCATTTGCCAAGATTTACAGTGCTACGCGCACCATAAAGAGGTGAAATGCCAGACTGAACACCGCTGGATCTTCATTTCACGGGCGTGCGCCCCGACATGGTGGAGGTGATTGAACAGTCCTGCGTACGTCAAAGTACCACGTGACACTGCGAGAACTATACGAGGCGTGTGTAAATTGTGCAATCTGTTGCCTGAATAGAAGTATGAAGGGTGACAGAAATATTAAAACACACAGAAGGATTACCTTCGTATCAAGCGAGATGCGAAACTAAGCTGCCTCCTTTTCGTTTGCGTTGGTGTTCTCGCCATTCTCGCGTCGTGCCAGTGCCAGCATTCAAACGATTGGGGTATTTTTGGTGCATCTTTCCTTAGAGGACTGGCAGCGGTGCGATGCTTTGTATCGTGGTAAGGAGACGTGATCCATGCCAGCCTCTCCGAACATGCGTGCATAGAGGGTTACATCCCACAGAAACAGGCAGTACAATACAGAGAACATGGGCATGTCATGCGAATTTACCTTACGTGCTCATGACGTGCTAATGCGTCCACGTAGTCTGATCTTCCAGCTCTGAGTTGCTCCGATACCAAATAGTGGCGATACCAATTAACTTAGTCATAAAAAACTTTTCATTGGGCATGCAACAACTTCCACTGTCTAATTAAAATCTCTAATGGGACTTGGTGAAGCGCCATTTAGGAAGTAAATGAGAAATAGAACGAACAACAGATGGATATAACCTTTTATCTACAATTTAATCCACGGTTTTGCGTTTGTTCTTCATCGTACTGCCGCTGCACAGAAGCACCTTCTGCTCCCTACACAAGCCGGAGATATGTCGAGCAGACCAACGTTACTATAGAACGCTGGAGCTGACGGCGCGACGCAGATGAATACATAAGCGAGGTTAATCGACTTTCCTATTGGCTAAACTGGTTTGTGGACTTGGCAGTGCTGAAAGTTACTTATGAGATGGAGCATATGTTGCACCCCACCGTGTTTCAAAAGCTCAATTTTGCCGGGTAACATGAATATCGGACTCCTGCACCACTTGAAACAAAATGTGAGGTTAAATAGCGTTTATATAGGTACTGCATGATATTGAAAGCATGCATATATAGGCACTTGTAGGAATTTAGGCACCAACGCCCAAAATTGGCATTTATAGGCACTATAAAAACACCATAAAAGTTTTTCCCGCCCTCTAATTCGCGCTCATATGTCAAAATGACCTGATAGGAACGCGAGAAACGAAATAGGGATTTGCTATAATCTGGTCTCTAGTAATAAGCCATCTCGTGGGCCCTCACAGTACGCCTGCCTCCTTGCCTGCGAAACCACATGACACCACTACGATAGTTATAGCGCGAGAACAAAACGACGACACAGAGACAAGAAGGACACGAAAGGTCTCTGTGTCGTCGTTTTGTTCTCGCGCTATAACTATCGTAATGCCATACCAACTAGCCCAAGCTGCCACACTTCTAAGTCACATGACACCATTGGCACTTCGTCAGTCTTACTGTCGCTATTGCCTAATGTAGATTACAAGCTCTTGGCCAACATCTTGGTGCGTCGAATCGGTCCATCTTTTGCAATATTAATCGCTCACCACCACGTCTGTTCTGTTCCGAGCCGAGAAATACACACCCATACGTGGCTAATGCGTGACATAATTTAATACACCACTAGCCGATGTACGCGTGGACTGTTGGTTTCCTTAGATCAGAAGAAAGCACTTGATTTCATATAGCATGGCTACTTGCTAAATGTTTTACATGCATTCGGATTCCCGGATAAGTTCATTGACCTCAATCACGCGATGTACACTAATTCAGAAAGTACCCTTTACATATAGATACCCGTGGGAGTCACCCATTTAAAGTCACGCGTGGGGTACGCCAAGGGTGTCCTCTCTCAACAATGTCCTTCATGCTTGCACTAGAACCCTCCTTAAGGGCCGTTGAACGTCACCCACAGATTCGAGGCATACTACTAGCTGGTAACACTTAATTATGTGCATGTCTACATGCATGTCTTCCTGCCAGCTAGACAAATTAACCAAGGTCCCCAATCAACTCAATTACCATCTTTGTATTGAGCCCTTCTGGCATTTCGCCGACGTTTGGAGGCTACGTGCCTAGAAATAGAGGTGGCTGGATCTGAAGTGGTGGACACAATGACCACCCTTCTATGGCCCTTGATGCCCCAGCATCGTCAATCTATAATGAACCGCCCTTGGAAACCAATAACTGCAGCAGCGTTGCCAGGGCACTTCTGGGACTTTGTCTGGTGGCTGGGCTGGGGCTTGCTCCCCACTCGAGATCGGTGGCAGCGACGACAGGTGGTTCGCGCTTCCACTTGCCCCAACTGCGTCATAGTTAAGACCAATCGACATGCGACGATTGAATGTGTGGTCTCCCGCCTTTTTTGGCGAGCGGTCCATGACGGTTTTTGGGGACAGGGTGTGCGAACATTCGCGTCCAACCGCCGATTTCCGCGCGGGCGCTCTTCTGTTCTTTTAATAGCTGCAGGGCTGTTCAGCCTTTGGCGAAACCGATGCGAGGGCGATACTGAGCAGAATGAGACGAGAGATCCTCGCGTTCCTCTATAGCACGAGTTCCTGCGGGGAGCACGAGTTCCTGCGGCAGTGGTCGTGCCTTTTCGTCAGCGTTGAACACGAAAGGGTACAACTCATTTTCCGACCGACGTGGTGCTAAGTAGCTTCCGTTGAGTAGTTATTCATGATGTCGTTTGTAACCGATTGTGTTTCATTGCATGTATTGTATCGTTATACCATTCTTTAAATCATGATATCACATTAAGTAATTGTGTGCGAGTGCATATGTATGCCAACATTGTGATGTATATTAGGGCAGTTGTGTCTTCATTGCAATGTAGCGATGTTTGTCTTGATACATCGATGTACCAAAGCGTATGTGCCTTTATTACTGAAATGGTATGGAATTTTTGTTCTCTGTACATAGTGTAAATAAACTTTTTCTAAACACATTAAAACGGTGTTGCACCTGCGAGCGCTCCGAGAAGTCGCATAGCAAGACGTGGATTTGTGCCGAATGTGTCCTGCGCTCGCTCACGAAAGGAGGTGCAAGAGGGCAGCAGTAGTCCTGTATAATGTATGCGTTGCCTTCTACTGGTCCAGGTGTGTAGTTGGTTCACTTGAGGTCTCATCGTCCTGTTCATTGTAACCCTGCGCCGCAGAAGTTTACGGGAGGGACAATACAATTCAGGTGTTTTTAGGAGAATGTGATATTGTTAAGCTCTGTGGTAACAGTTATAAAAAAGCTAGCAGCAGCAGCTCGTGGTAGTAGTTGTATCAGCACCAGTAGTTTATATTGTTGCAGTACTACTCGTAGCAGCAGTTGGACTAAAGTAAAAAAAGACAATGGCTTTGTATTTATTATATATTGGCTGTTACAATATTTGCAGATTATATGCATTTGCACACGACTTATTATTCTGCGTGTATGTTGACAAGTGAAGGAGCATGTCGCCAAAAGATCAGCAGACAGGGTACATTTCTGTCGTCTGAACCCTGCTTCATTAGAGACTATGCACTTTTTTTAAGAAGAAAAAAAATCACGAACACTTGAAATTGGCCATTCTACCATATCCCTAATAACGGGCTCCTATTTCAAAGGAGAACGACGAAAAACAACGTGAATACCGATACAAGGACGCAATGACTTCTTGTCGTCTTTGCCTCAACGAATGCGCTGTGGTTCCTGCTCTCCTCATACCCTGAAGTTTTTTCGTGTATAGAAATATGACTCGTTTGGGAGGTACGTCGCGAAGCGACATGCGGACACTCGCGCACGTAGATGGTCAGCCGAAGGGGCTAATTTGGCCCCAGGGTGGTATTGTATGATTGTTAGGCCATTGGCTACGTTCTGCGTAAATGCCGGCACTTTGTATTTTCTGGCTCAACTATCGCCCATGACGCTTTACTACTCGACGTTCTCATTTGTATTCACTTCAACAGTTTCGTGTGGCCTCGGTAAAGAAATGTGCATGCCGTCCTCTCTCAGATAAGCTCTACTAAAGACCATGTGTACAGCACCACGGCAGTCACGTCCGCACGACAGGTCTAACTTGCGGCTCCGCTTTCGGTGCCTCATTAGCAATATCACTGCACGTGACAGACTGCACTGAGCGTCGTGTCCTTCAGCTTCCAAAGCTTCGTTCAGCACAAGCAGCGGGCCTTTCCCGTAATATATGGCTAACTTATTAGGACCAAGAGCACGTACCTGGGACATCCAGCGACATCTCCGACTTTAAACCCTCAGCAGTACCTTTTCCACTGTTGTTTATTATATGGTGGAAGAACGCTCTACATGGTAATAAAAATATCTGGAGGTCTCAGGTGTCAAAGCTACGATATGACTATATATACGATGCACGCCGTTGTGGGGGGCTCCGGAAATTTCGGCCGTCTGGTGCTCACTAGCGCTTACTGACAATGCACTGTATGCGCCGCATTCCAACTCACTCGAAATGCGACCGTGATTGAACCGGACATCTTCGGCTGAGCCTACGAGCACCGTAGATACACCGCGACGTACAGCTGCACGGACGTCCTCGTTTGGCGGATGGAGCCTTCCAACTTCCGAGGTTGTCTCGAGATTTCAGCTGACCTCCCTGTCTGGTCACGTGACTGTATTCCGAATGGCCTGAAATTGGTCGGAAACAGATATCGGTCGCGGCAAGAAGCCAGTCATGGCTCAGCGGTCAAGTAATTGACCACTGCATGGCGCAGACGGCAGAGCTTTCGTGTTTCTGCAACCCTAATCATTCGGCATTGCTGCGGCTGCAAAAAGACAGAGAGGGAAGTAGTTGCGGAAAGGAAGTGGGAGGAACCTCGGTATGTCTAGGCACTGACGGTGTCACTTGGATGAAAAAAAATGGGCGTCGAGTGAGTGCGGCCTGGAGTCGAGAGAAGACTCGAACCTGAGAGCCGGCCGGCGTACGGCGGATTTCGCGTATGTCGGGTCACTGACTGGCCATCCAGTGGGCAATATTCATCGCTAGCTATGAGCTTCCGCGTCAAGCTCGTCAGTGAGCAAATATTATTATAGTATACCACCCTTACATCTCCGTTTGCCTGTCGCTGCAGTGGCTGAGCGGTTATATATCTAACGGTCATGAGAAGATAATGGTGATGTGAAGAGGGCAAGCTGGCAACTTCCACCTGAGGAGCATAAGCCTGCCTACTCTTCAGGGAGAAGAGTAAAAATAAAAGGAAATTAATTTTATAGAAGCAATGCAGCAAGTAAGTCACGAGTGTATAGAGAGAAAAAAGAAAAGTGGGGACTTCGGCAGAAATAAACCAGAATACGAAAAATAAAAACCCGGCAGGTCCCACGCAATGGGACTTGTTAAGGAATTCATTAGCAGGCGAATCAAACTGCGTGCATCAGCCTATGCCAAATTTTTTCGCTTTGATCTAAGCGTAATGAGAATTAAAAGCGTCATCTTCGTGTAAATTGAGCAATTCTGTCAATATCGTCGGCCTACCAGACATACAGTGTACATTGGTGTGTAAAGGGTCCGACATCTGACGTTATGTTGGCATCTCACGTCAGAGCAGAGAGGTCAGTTTTAGCGCCATGACGTGCACATTTCTGCGCCATGATATGACCTGTACAGACAAGTGCGCCACGATTCCCTACAGCTTGCATAATCAGAGGTTCATATATCTAATGTTGGTTGCATTGATATAAAACCGGGTAGGCAACCGTCTTCTACCACTATTGGCGCTGTATATACTGAGCTAATGCTTTTACAGAGTTTTATTCCAAAAAACGTTTCAAGCATTGGCATGGCTCTTGGGGTGAAATACTTGACTACTATGCAGAATACGTGGGTTCGACCCCGGCTAAAGCCATGATTTTTAATATTTGCTTCCATCGGGATATGTCACCCATTGACAACGATGACACGGCCTCCTTTCTGCGAGACGAGCTCTCGCGTTACCATTTCTAATGTGCCAAAACTCTGACTCACCTGTGGCGCATAATCACACACTACGAGGTATAGCTGTATTTGGGTGGGTGCGACACGTGACCGACGAAAAGGATTTCATCACGTACGCTCCGGGGAAGTCACGTTGTCCTTTCCATAACCTTCGAATAGCGTTCGCCATACACTCATGTGCTCGTATGGGAATTTCGGCATATACTGATTTAAAAACGACGACCATAGGAGCGTAAAAACGTAGGCGGCTATAGGTCGATGGATGGAAACGGTAAAAATGTCGCCACCTCTAACTATTTAGAGGGGAGGGGGTAGGCGACAAATAAGCTTGGCTTTCGCTCATTCGGACCTTTACGTATTACTTCAGCGCCCATTTTAATTGCTGCGTGTTTTTAATGATAATGGCAACACTGAAGATGACCCATGTCGGATGAATAACATCAGTTGATTTTCATAGTTTGGATTAAGAACAGGGCTTGTTTCTTTTTTTGGGGGGAGGGGGTTAAATGCGGCCCCGTTAATGTAGGACCCTGCGCGCTTTTATAGCCAGATCCGTTTGGTCCATAAAAGTCAGCAGAGGTCGACGAGCCATGGTCACGTCCGAGCAGCACGTCCTCTTGCAAAGAGATAAACTCACACAACAGTAAAAAAAGAAACACATCAAGCGTACGTTTTACGGATTGAGCACCATAATATAAATGCATACCTGGCACTCGAGCGCGTCATGATGGCGGCGGCTTTCACATAGTGGCTTTTTTTACGACCCCTGTTCGAGCTGACAAGACTGTGCTCAGGTCGCGCTGCTGTCTCGTAAATGTGTACGCTCACGACATTCTACGCACGCACGCGCGTGGTGAACGTGCAGAGGGTTCACCACGCGCGTGCGTGGTGAACCCTATTATTATTATTCGTGAGCGTAAATGTGTACGCTCACGACATTCTACGCACGCACGCGCGCGCACCCTCTGCACGTTCACCACGCGCACATGTAGTACATGCCATGCCATACAACCTCTTTTCAAAGGGCGACTCTTTGCGTCGTTAGAATTAACTACGCAACGGGACCGGTTGGTCGGTCAACGGTTGGGGGATTATGCTGAACGCAGAGTACAGCGAAAGAAGCCACGAAAATAAAATACAACAGGAGAAAAAGAAAGTCAAGAAAGCGGCGTCCTTGGCCTCGTACTGCATCTTGGAGGCGGCTGATCGCGATTCGACGTCCGAAGGTCATTTGCCCACCAACCCGTACGCGAGTGGTAATTAGACCGAGACAGTGTCGTGTAGCTATGTACGCCTGCGCGCTTTTTATTCCTTTTTTTATGCTTGTTTTGTCACAAGTGTTTGTACTCGCTCCCTTCGGCGTCATGTGCTCTGTTTGCAGTCTCTGTGAATACATAATAACCTGCGTTGTACGTGTGGAGGCGTGTGTGTTATTTGGAAAAGGGCGCGCTCCATTGACTTTCATTGAGGGAACCTGGTATACGTGCTGTGAATGTGTTTTATTCCGAGTTTTTCTCAGGGTACTTCGTTCGTATCATTGAAATCATTCTGATTGGTAGTTTATGCATAAACCGAAAACGAAAAGCACCTCAAGAAACGACACGAGAAAATTGTTCTCTTGTTAGGATGTATACCGCTTTATGGGCTGATAATTGCTTCGATATACACTATAAATATGCAGAAAACAAGAATAAATGGTAATGGTAACCTGGTCGCATAACCTATAGCATGCACGAATTCACATTGTCGCGATCGCTAAAAAGAAACCGTTGCGATACTTAATCGAGGCGAAGAAAGAGCGAAGTACCAGAGGACGTGATATTTCGATGTAAGATGTACGTAACAAAGGGATGATGGCGTTAACAATAGGGGAAAATCATGCTGATCAGATAACGCAATTCTTTTTGTATTTTTGTGCATTCCCTCGATTCTACTGTGAAAACCTGGCTTAAGTTAATTTTAATCATGATTCTATATCTCACGCAACCCTGACGCAAGCTCAGGCGGAGAAATCACCATCTAAGTCTGTGAGGCTAACACTACTTGTGACTTGATCATCATAATCATCATTGATATCATAATTATAGTCACCGACACGAATATGATGCCTTTGCTTTCAGCAAGCAAAGTTTTCTCAGAAGAAACTTGTGTGACATCGTGAGATGGACCATGCAGCTATAACTAGTGACCGAGAAGCTTAAAGGGCCACTGAACCAGTGCGAGCTCAAAAACTAGAGAATGCTATTGCTTTATCGCCTTTGCTACCTTTTATACAAGTGATATCACCTCCTTGCCAATTATTTGCTCATAGAGCACGTGTAGAGACTCAGCTTGAAATGTTGAGTCATTCACGATTTGGCACTTGTCGACTACGGGTCCTTGCCTCCGTTGTGCAGTCGTAAGCGGACGTGACGAAGATCATTGACGACTGATATTTTTTCTCTGTGTACATGTAGACAATATTTACTCTGATCACGTCGCGTGAACTTCCCTTCTGGCGTCGAGAAGTTCGTTGAATAGTTGAGACGCCTGAGGAAAGAGTACTGCACCCGTTTCTTCATTTTTTGAATTTTCAAATGCTTTTTAGGGGCCTTTTAAAGCGCGGTCAAGAGCTGTCTAGACAGCGTCATCAGTAAGATGGCTTCAGCGAGCCTGCCGTGTGCGAGCAGAAATGCGAAGACTCCCAGCTCCTTCTGAAAGTCTTCACCAATCACTACAACTTGGTAGCACATGAGCTGCTCAGCTATAGCTCGCGCGCGTCTGGTGGCCACCCGAGGGTTCCTGGTTTTCTCACGTCGGACAGCTGACGGGGTGCGCTGCAGCACAGTTCTACGATAAAAAAGCTGTTCCGCTGACAGAACGGGGCCGACAAATGCGCTCCCTCTTCATCACCGATTCGCCGTCTCAAAGCGGCTGCACAAGACATTGCTTGCTTTGGTGCGCCGAGACAATAGGCGGCTTTGAATACGCAGGGACGCGCTAGTCTAGCTGCGTATGCAGACCGAACACTTTACTGCAGTCATTCAAGATGTTCTGTTTTAACCACCACCACAGCAACAAGAAAGTATATAGAGTGACTAAGGCACCAAAAGTAAGTGAATGCACGGCCAGTCATATTTTGTAAATATCAGCACAGACATTTTTTTTTTTGATAGTGAGGCTTTGAGTTTAGCTAACAGCTCGGAAACGAATACCGTCTTCAAAGACAGAAGTATCCCTGACCCAGCCCAAATACAAAGTTTTTCTCTGCTTTAACACAATATAATAAAGAGTATGTGTAAAATTCATCTTCATGGGAGATCATTAACTAAACCTTTCTCTGCTTCCTCACAAGCTAAAAAGAAGAATATGTGTAAATACATCTTCACTGCAGGCAATTAAGCAGCGTCGTACTTCGTTGGAGATCTATCTATCTATCTATCTATCTATCTATCTATCTATCTATCTATCTATCTATCTATCTATCTATCTATCTATCTATCTATCTATCTATCTATCTATCTATCTATCTATCTATCTATCTATCTATCTATCTATCTATCTATCTATCTATCTATCTATCTATCTATCTATCTATCTATCTATCTATCTATCTATCTATCTATCTATCTATCTATCTATCTATCTATCTATCTATCTATCTATCTATCTATCTATCTATCTATCTATCTATCTATCTATCTATCTATCTATCTATCTATCTATCTATCTATCTATCTATCTATCTATCTATCTATCTATCTATCTATCTATCTATCTATCTAACCTTTTAATGCTGTGTTACGGGAAGAAGCACGGTGTATTTCGTGTTGACAGACAGGAAAGGGGCGGATAATTTTTCGTTGGGGTAGTCACGTTGCAGAAGGCCGACAACCGACTTGTGCAGCAGCCATCAACACAGCTAGTTCTTTTCAGTTAGAGTTATACCTATTATGCTTATATGTGCCGATAATAATTTAACGTAACGAAGCATCACAGGTTCTCCTTGTGGGTGGCTCTGCATTGACTTCGATGTTGGCAGATCAATCGAATGCTATGGTGCATTCCGCAGACGCTCTAGTAAAAAGACGAGCTTGCCATCATCGTTAATGGAGCCCCCGTGGGCTAACGCTGCAGCACAAAAGCGTTAAAGTGAAAAAAAAAATGATAGCTGTTTTGTTTTTGTTGTTTTTTTTCTTTTTAAAAGGCAGCATAATTTTTCGATTACTCCTATTATACTTTGATCATCAGACGAAAATTTTGTCTGTAGAGCAGCGGACGGCAGAGTACTGTTTCTAGCATTTTCCAAGCCATACGAGTAAATTGCTGACGCAGGAGCCAACAGCAGTGGCTGGCCCGTGACGTCACAGACGGGAGTGTGTTTCTAAATGTGGGGGCTATTATGCGAGTGAGTGATCGCGTGTGCTGGACTGTTTCTTATGTAAGTCAATATACTCAGGTTACCGCCTCTGACCTTTCACCCAACTCTTTGAGCGAGTACGAACGGCTCAGACGACTCTTCCCTTCTGGGGTAAGGATCTCGAGCATTTTGCTAGTCAACTGTTGTGCCTTCAGAGGATGCCCCGCTATTACCATATCGGCTTATCTACGCGTGTTGACAACAGCTTTCCTTAAACAAGGTGCCATTCGCATTCCGACTCATTGTGTCCGATCTATCTTCATTACGTTCAGAAGCATATCGCTCACCTCGTGCCTAACTGAGTGCGCTAGTTGTATCGCACGATGTTCTACCAACGCACGTTGGTACGAATGCATGCAGGCACGTTTCTTTGCACGGTTGGACCATACCTCGCCAGTTCTTCTCGTGAATGATCGGGGATTAGAAAATCAAAAACAAACAAAAAGGCGCATGAGAAAGCCGGCGCAACAGGCGACCTCGAGCAGGCGTAACAGGCTTTTCATCAATTTTCCTTTTTATTGGTTCCGCGCGCACCGGCGGTCATTCGGGCAGACCGCAATTAATGACACGGGCTCTTGATCGTTGAGCGCTGCCTTCGTGGTTCCTGTAATAACCCTCGCTGCTGCTTTGAGAAAAGCCGTTCCGTTACTGCGCTCTGTCCCACTCGTAGTGTGGGAAACGTAACGGCGTTATTGCTTTTGACGCGAGCCCGGGACACGCACGTGGTATAAATCTTAAATTATACAGCCTCGATCGCATTAAGTGTCAAGCGATTACTTGTCTTCGTCACTGACAACACTTCGTTCCTCGGGGCCACGTCGGCCCTCGATGTCCTGCAATGGTTGTCCTTGGAGCATAGAAGGCGTACGAACATATAAAGGAATATGAACGACACCTGGACGACGAGGCTGGATGGAAGAAGAAAGAGGCAAAAGAAAATATTGCTTGTCTCGAGGCACTTGTTAAGATCCCTGGACAGTGTACACACCCCAGTAATACAGATTGCCCTTGAAAGGGAGTGCAAATAGGAGCACTCGAAGCGTTTCGCAGGAAGACAACGTCGTCTTTGTTCTAAGGCACTGTTTTTTTAACCTTTGTTGCAAGCAAATCGCACACCCCGCTATTTTGCCTAAGTGGTTCGCCGAGATTAGTCATGCATTAGGAGGCGTGAGAAGCGGCATTATATCCGCAGTGTGCTCACTTATCTTGTCTGCAGCTCACATAGAGGAACTTTTTTTCCTTATTAGGCATTGTCTCAGCGTTTATATTAGAGCGGTGTTCTCGTTAGAATTTATAATTGAGTCTCAACAGTTGCGACACCTGCAGGGAATAGTAAACGCAGTCTTGCATTATTTCATTCATGCTAGTTTTGAAAAATTCACGTTAGGTATGGTGGAATGTTAAAAAAAGAGAGATTTAAGAGGCCAAATTTTTGCAGTTGTTGCTCGCTCTTTCACTTGAATGCGTGAGTTGGTGGTACTTATTTAGCATGAATTTTTTTCTGGCGTAAGTTTTTGTTCACCTATAGACATGCGTCTACATATGCTGTATATTTTACTTAAGTCATTCGAATATTAAACAGCAGCATCGAAAGCCGAAAAACCATACACCTTCGTACAAAAGGAAAACTTTCAGGCACACTTTTCAGTGGTTCCCCTCTATACAGAACAGCTGATAGGCGGGCTAGTTAATATATTCATTGCGACGACTTGGCAGCGTAAACAAACGTGACAAAGTATATGGCACACAAACTCTTTTTATTCTGCATTGATGTGTCTGGCCGGACGAATTTGAACCGGTACTGAATACAATGTAAATCAAGTGGCCAGGTGAGCCGATGCTACTACATGATGTTTGGCCCGTCAAAGGTTTTACCGTGATTACCCTAAATTGTGCGAATCCTGAAGGCAGTGCACTTGCTACACCATCACTGCTCGTGGCATCAACCGATGAACCTGCAATGTCTACAGCGGGATGTCGCATCTTGTTTTCTACGAAGGAACCGCGCACCTCTAAATATATTCCTCTTGCAATTTTGCCCACTGTGTATTGTTGCTTCATAAAAATTCAATTACGCATCGTCCCGTTTCTTTTGCAAACGCCTTTCGCGATTTAAAATCGTGAAATATTTTGTACATTTCACATTGAGGGCCACGATAGGAACATTCTGGGTTGTCCATTAAAGGGGGAGGAGGGGGGGGGGCAAGAGAGGCAAGCTTTACTGCAGCCCCCACCTCTCCTTCGTTCCCCGAGTTCGGGAACTAAGAAAGTAAGCTTCGCAATGAATGAAACAATGAAAATGAATCGATGACGTTTTTCTCACAACGCCTCGCCAGAGATATAGATAGATAGATAGATGGATAGATAGATAGATAGATAGATAGATAGATAGATAGATGGATAGATAGACAGATAGATAGATAGATAGATAGATAGATAGATAGATAGATAGATAGATAGATAGATAGATAGATAGATAGATAGATAGATAGATAGATACGCTCAATGTCGCCGACGTTCGCTAAGAAATGCTTCGCATTTAAATGATTACTAACTGACCCAACCAGATGCTTCCCAAAAGTTTTTCTGTCCTCTGTCACCTACCTTCGGCGTTCCTTGTAATGAAGAGCAGAGAAACTTCTGATGAAAACGGCGATGTCGATCGCATGAACGTAGTGCAGTTGGTTAGAGGCTTCCTTGGTTAGAGTCCAGTATATAGTCAGTAGCAATCCCTCCCGCAACACCACGCTGCGTTTCTCATTTACGAAAAGAGTTGTGCAATGTGGTTTATTTTCAAAATATAGACACTATATCTGTGTTTTGTAAATAAAGAGCATAAAAGAAGCTAAAGATTTGCCGTTTCCACCTAAAATATTGCATATGGCTTAATATATACGACAGAATCTTTAACAAAACTTACCACGTGGCTGAAATTTTCTGAGTAAAATCAGCGGCGCAACCAAGGGTCTGCGTGGACAGACCATTTAGGTTTGTTAAGTACTCGAATTCAGCATGACATCACGAATAACTTTGTCGTCGATCGGTTCGCAATAAGGGGCCTCATCCAGTGTGTTGCCCATTGAACGGCATAGACTCTCCCACAGTAGAGTACTTTATACTCGGAATCGTTACGTAATTTTAAATGCCAAACATTTCTTAGCGACCTTCAGTGCCTTTGAGCGTATCTATCTATCTATCTATCTATCTATCTATCTATCTATCTATCTATCTATCTATCTATCTATCTATCTATCTATCTATCTATCTATCTATCTATCTATCTATCTATCTATCTATCTATCTATCTATCTATCTATCTATCTATCTATCTATCTATCTATCTATCTATCTATCCGCTTACGACTTCTAGCTCTCCTGACCGTTTGAATAATGGTATCGTTGCCAAACTTGGTATGGCATAACCTGACTATATGACGAGGATATTTGACTAGTCATAACATGAAAATCATGATATGTATGTCGTGATTTACATTTTATGGGCTTGTTGCTTTTGCGGTGGTTTCGTTCACATGACATGCTGCAAAACTGGTATGGTATGAATTGATCAAATCATGACATGCGTGTCATGTAACAACATGACTACATGCCACGCTCATGATGCACTTGCAGCCATTTCGCTAGCTTCGCATATATCAAACTTGGTATAACGGGACGCGAATAGATGACGAATGTATGTGACTGATGCAAACATGATAATCTTGAGATGCGTGTCATGTAAAAACATGACTACATGCCACACTCATGATGCACTCGTAGCCGTCTTGCTAGGTTCCCATGTACCCAATTTGGTATTACGGTACGTGAAGGGATGACGAAGGTATGGGAGTGGTGCAAACATTATAAACATGATGGCGTGTCATGTAACAACATGACTACATGCCACGCTCATGATGCGCTGGCGGCTGTTTCGCAAGTGTGGCAGCTTGGGCTAGTTGGTATGGCATGACGATAGTTATAGCGCGAAAACAAAACGACGACATAGAGACAAGAAGGACTTAAGTGTCTTTTGTGCCCTTCTTGTCTCTGTGTCGTCGTTTTGTTTTCGCGCTATAACTATCGTCATGTTTCGCAAGCTTTACGTATGCCAAATTTGGTATTACGGGACGTCAATAGATGACGAAGGTGTTTGACATTTGCAAACATGATGATCATGAGATGCGTGTCATGTGAGAACATGACTACATACCACAGTGAAGGCGGCAATACATTTCAACGTGACGCGGTGCACGTGCTCGCCGGAGTTTATTTGGTCGCGTCAAGCCGGCGTTGTCACGCCAGGCGCCAGTGCTGTCATATACTCGCCGACACACGCCGCGCAGCGTTGCTTTGACGCATGCGCGTTTCAGTGCGCCCGGCGTCTTTCCATCACGAAAAGAGGGAGACGCAGTGTTATCTCGGTAATGCATCGGCGCGAAATGCAGCACGTCGCATTTTGCGCCGGTTGCCATCGGGCCGCGCCGACGGATGGTGGTCGCGCCGTTCACACTTGGCGTCAGACTATAGAGTTCTAGCGTTTGGCTAACGTAGCGTTGCTGTCTCCAACGTGTCCGCGCGCCAACGTTACGTTGGAGTATATTGGATCCTTCATAAAGCACTGGAGGCCGTTTCGCTAGCTCTACATATACCAAATTTGATGTTACGCGACGTCAATGGATGGAGGTATATAACTGGTGGGGTGTACGTTAAAAAACACCGGGTGGTAGAAATTTCCGGAGCCCTTCACTACGGCGTCTCTCATAATCATTAGTGGTTTTGGGACGTTAAACCCCACATATCAGTCAGGTACTGGCGCAAACATGATAATCACGAGACGCGTGTCATGTAAGAACATGACAACTCATGACGCTCATAGCGTGCTCGTAGCAGCTTCGCTAGCTCCACATATACTAAATTTGGCATCACGTGATGTGAATATATGACAGAGGTAAACGACACATCCAAACATGATAGTCATGACACAGAAGTTGTGCACGGTTTAATGTACTTCCAGCTCGTAAAGTTGTGGTGATTTGAAAGTGGCATATCATCCTTCCTCATTCGTGCTTCGCATATCATTGATTCCCATAGGATCTGCCAATTTTTTTATAAACAGAAGATGTAGATTAAACGTGATGTTATGCGGTGTTCGAGCCCGGGCCCAGCCTGAACGCATTTTTGTATACATGCGGTCTCATCAAGTGTGAAGCCGAACGGACGGCTTTCTGATATCCTTGCTTAGTAGAGGGCCGAATACTCTAAATCGTTAACCACTTTTTCTAAACACATGCCATTTCATGGTAGCGTACCAAGTACTCTGAATTGTTAACAAGTTTTTCTATACGCATGTATACCGTACTCTAAATTGTCGAACCTCTATGTAAACTCATGCATATACTGCTTTAACTTGTTTTCGTTGTTTCGTTTGTGTACGTCGACATTTACGTATACAATGAAACTTCCCTTCTTCAAACATATGTAGAACTCTTATTGATGTGAACTCTGTCCACGGTACAATCAAATTTTATAAATAGAAATTATTTGCATAAAAGCGTGTGCCCCGCTTTTAGGAGTATCTGCCATACGCGCCTCGGTACGAACGCCAGTGGTAAAGCTAAGTGGAGATTGTTGCATTATGAGTTGGCACACCTGAATAGTAAATGCGTCTAACAAGATAACAGAAAGTATATGCTCTTTGAGTACCGGCCTACCATTCGGGAACTTACGTTCCCGGCAACCAGAAGAGTCAGGTCGGCTGTCCAGCTGTGCAGCCGTGAGCAATGTTAAAGGGAACATTAAAAAGCGGCTGCATGCATATGACGAGCGCAGACGTGTTCATAATATCAAATGCGCACGTTTTTATTAACCTGGCCCTTAACTGATTTGGACGTGCAGAGCTCGTCCAAACCTTTTTGGTCCTGCCCAAACCGTCACCAAACAGCTTTGGACAGGTATAACTGGTCTTAGCGAATAGGCACTCCCCTATTGTGTTCAGGCGGAGAAGCGCGCATTTCCGGCTGACATTGCGTGTCATGCACCACATGGCAGCAATTTCTTCAGAATTTATTTTTTTTCTACCGACAGGAGCGTGCTTTTTGTAGGAAAAGACGGCGTGCGGTGGCAGAGACACATGCATAGCTGGCCCGCGAACACGTATAAAAAAATGCCATTTGTTTTTGCGATATTTTTGGAGTGATGACAATTCGACTAAAAATATTTATCACGTGCCCAGACGCGAAGACAGCGGTGACGGTGAATTGAGTAGCTGCTCTAGTGATGATGAAGACAGATCGGACCCAAACATGGCGAGTGCCCACAAGTGAAGCCGCCTCAGTTATTCCGTCTTTTGAAATTTTCCACGCACCCCTGAAGTTTTCTGAGTGAAATACCCCAAGGGTGCTTAGCCTACAGAAGTGAAGAAAGACGTGGCACCTGTAACTATTTGGTTTATAGGGTTTCTAAATTTTATTAGAAGCAAATAGCTCGTTTCCTTTGTATTGTTCAGAAATAAACTTTATTCCGTTGACTTCACTAAGAATGCGGGGAAAATGTTTTTGAACATTGACTAGGTACCTGTTAGTACAACCTGAAAGTTAAAAAAACATGAGTAGTTGAGCTCGGGTTATACGTGGTACATTCATATCGCTACGTTCCGAATAATCGTTGACTAAACACGAGTTTGACGCTATAGCTTTCCCGCTGTTCTCGACGGTAGACTCACGAAAACATCGAAGACCAGCAAATAGTATTAGCGGCTGTGCTGCGTTATTTCGCATAGTCCCGTCGAGCAGCGTGAATTTCTATATACATAAGTTAGTCCCGCAAACCAGACTACCACCACTATACGGTATATGCTAACGCGGCCCTCCCAGCCAGGACTTCGTGACGGAGCAGCCGCTAGTTTATCGCAACAGCACAACCACGTTCACGCACCGCCCACTTTCTTCTGGCGCAGTTAGCGATCCTTTTGTTTCTTCGTCGCACAGCTGACTCGTTCCTTCCCGCTCGTGAGCCAGGCCGCCCCACAGCACTTCACTCGGAGAGCCATCTCTGCAGCTCTCCGCTTGCGGTTTTCACGGCCCACTTGATATCGGCCTCAGATTCACGGAGCGCGGCGAGAACAGCCGGCCGCCCGGATCATTCAAGCAGGCGTTGATATGCACCGAGCTCACTGTAGCAAGTAATCGAATCCGGCTCCAGAGACAGCGTGCCAGTATAGGCGCATGCGCAGACGAAGACCTTCTCTTTTCGTGCCGGCAGTACTACCTCAGCATGCGGAAGAGATGCTCTGGCGCCGACGGCAACTTTGCTTCTTCGCGGAGCGCTCAACGACGCCGACGATGCGGCGGCGATGCGGAACCAAGAAGAGGAGTACGGCCAGCATGCATCGCCGCACGCATCGGGGGAGCTCCGGCCGGCCACCGCGTGCCATGCAACGGGGGAGAAGCGGCGACGCAGTGGGCGCCTTTGCAACGCACGCACTCAGAGACGACGAGGCGGCGTTGCGTAGGGGAGAGGTCACCGGGTCTCCTTTTGTCTTGGCCGCTAATGACGACGGCGATGCCGCCGCCACTCTTGCAGGAAACGACGGCACGGAGGAGGCTCATGTGCGTGCCGCGCTGCGCGTACCACCATCTGTCCCAGCCGTTCTAACGGTTGCGCGCGAGCTCGAGTGAGCTCGACCGGGCCGGCAAAGCCGCCCATGACGTCCACCTTAGCTGCATAGTTGGTCGCCGTTCCGTGGGACGGGACATTGCGTGATGGCCGTTTCCGCAGCCGCTGCTCCGGGGAGCACGGTTTACTTCCGTTGTATCAGACCCTCAGCCGCGATCCATTTGGTGGTTCTGAGCTCTCTTGCTTCTACAAAGAGTCTGTGCAAAAGACCATGTAGACACGATAGCATGTTGTTTTTGTTGGAATTCGTGTCTGACTTCGTCTGTAGATGAAGGTTCCCGGTCTGGCCGTCTGGGCTCGAGTGGCCGTGACGCTGGCGTGACTTGAAGCGGTTACATTCCCGGAAGTAAATGTGCTGGCTGCTAGCCTTTTTGCTCGTCTTATTCGACTATAATTGCGCTTAGGCTAGTACCGAACCCACCTGCCGCGATCGTCATAGCGTGGTCAGATTCCATTATCTTTTAAGAAAAATCCTCAGAAATGTATGCTTTTTTGACATAGTAAAATTACACTCATTAAAGGTCACTCCATAGGCTTCGTGTAGGCAACACGTCCTGTGCCAATTCGAACAGCAATAGAAAGAGTTCTGTGGTAACACTAATACGTGCGACAAATTTTAAGGCAAATAGGGCAAAGAGTTGATTGTGTAAAGACGCGGCCGTAAAATTTTTACATGCTGTGCCACGCTAAACATGTCGCCAGTTAATCGAGGTTCAGTAATTATTGCAACCGTTCCGATGGGAAGTGTACGGGGGGACTCAAAGACACACATAGCCTTCATTAAACGCCACCATGCACGTGTACTGCAGGCAGTGTTCTGCGTCATTCCATTGATTGTTCCAGGTGATCTCAGCTTCCGTAGCCGAGGCAAGCAGTCCGACGATCACGTGCCCACTGATCTTGAAGTTCTACCGAAGCGACAGCTGTTTCTTGACGTCACTTTTGCCAGCAAGCGCCGTGTGATTTGCTACAGCGTTCGCAGTTGAGGGCGCACATATGTAGTGTGCACTGGCCTGCAATAACCATAACATCGGGGCTTGCATGTACGCCCGCTCACCTCGTGCAGGCGGTTTCGTCGTCGCACGCAGCAATTAGGCCTAAGACCCATACTACCCACGGGGTGACGTTGGTGTTTAACGAAGATATAATAAATAAAACGACACGAGCCGGTCCCGGAGAGAGCGCAAGCGCAGCGTAGCATACGCCTCCGAGTCTGCACAATAGAAAACGTCTCTTCTTTTTTGACAGCTGCACTTTGCGCCATCTCCAAGTTTCAAAAGGGTGACGCGTGTGGAATCTCCAGGGGCAACGTTGCGCCTACGACGCCTCCCGCGGAGATGGCGAGAGCCGCGGACGTGGGTACAGGTCGTGCTGGGCGTGTAGTCCGTGTTGCAAGAACGCTGAGTCAATCGAGAAGGCTTTCCTTACGAGTTTGTTAACGTTACCACCCCCTGTGAACTACCTACGCGTATTTTCTAATCGCTGCACGCTTTGATTGTTGGGAAACTTGAGCAGGCGTGTAGTATACATCCAAAATGCATGTACACCCGAGACATTCAAAGCATATAACCCCGTGGACCTCCTGCGCGGTAGACCGCGCAGTGAAGTCGTTGCGCTGCGCACCATTCGTCCCTCCCATATGACAATGAAGTAAGGAACTGTAAAGTAGAAAATGAATAAGGCGTGCCAGCTGAGTTAATGATCGTACCACTGCTTGTCAGTGTACGCAAAGCGTACGTGGACATGTTTATGAGGTCTGTATGCCCTGTGCGTGTATATGTCCGTGTGTGTATCTGCTGTTTGTGCTCGTCCCACTTGAGACCTCACTCCGATTTATGCCCAGTATATGTGCCTCCCACGAGTTACAGGGACATGCCTTGCCACGTACTGCCTCGTTCTTCCAATGCTTAATGAAACCTGTGACCCTGGTGCGAGAGATACGGGACTCATCTGCTCAGTTCTGGCACTGGCACCTTATAGGTACAAAAGCTGTGAAGAAAGATATATAGCAACAGGGTGGAAAAGTGGGCTAGTTGGTAGTTCATATTGGTTCAGTGAGCTGGAAACACAAAAGACACGAGCGCTCGTGCTGTGTGGCTCTTCCTCTGACTTTCATTTGGTCCTGCGCTCCCAGTTTGCTGAACGAAAGAGATATAATCGTTTATGGTTTAAAAGACAGTGTGTCCTCCCCACCTTCAGCTCATCGCCTCCTCTGAAGATAGTCACTGGGATTCAACACTGCCTTGGCTGGGCTCGCTAGTCCCACTGCTACACCGCACTCTTAGCCGAGAACATGGCCTTCAATCAGAAGCTTAGGCACGATTTTTATTTTTCGGGATGGGCAATACCTTTATCAGAAGTGGGCGCTGAGCAGGCGGATGTGGTAGTGTGTCATTTTGCGCTCTCTATGCCGGAGCAAAAAACATTCGGAAGGGGGGAGGGGTGAGGAGTTGGCTCCGGAATCGGTGTGCTGCTCCTTGCCTACGCCACTGCCTTCAATAAACCTTCCCGGAAGTGCACATGCTTTCTGCTTTACTTATTGTGCAATGGGATTTTGAATTCTCATTATTACGTCACGAAGGCCGTTTGGTTTCGTCCTAAGTATACATGATAGGTATGCAGCAACTATTATCAAAGATATTTGCAGGTGAAAGACAAGTACTCAGATGTGTGTTTAACCAATGAACGTCCCAAGCTCGTTTGGTACTGTGTTTTTAAAGGAGTCTCGCATAAGTTGAGCCAAATTCCTGTGTGGCGGCATTCATGATGACCCTAAAACTTAATTGACGTATAAGCCTCCACCGGTTCATAAAATCTGCTTCAGCAGAAGTACTACATATAGTGTCTCGCGTGTGACTCTGACGCGCTGTGCTCGAAGGCAGCTTTGCAGGTTTTGGGCCAGTTGTCACGTGATCATAGAGGGCAGTATTGAGCTTCAGTGTTGGGCGGAGCCTGCGCGCTGTGACGTGGCTAGATGAGCTTCAGTATGTCGACGGCGTCTACCACTGTTTCTAAACATGGAATAGGTGTCCGGGCAGTAAAAAAAAGAGCTCTCTGCCTTGAAGGCATTACTTTAGAACTTTAGCTGCGTTTTAATCAACTTCTCCGCGTTAACACAACTAAAATTCAAAGTTCCACGTGCCAAATTCATGCTAGGATCATCAGTCATGTCATGGTGAAAGAGTTCCGAATTAATTTTCACCTTTGAAATAACCTACGCCATACAAATGTGAATAAAGGGGTATTCTTGCATTTTGATTCCGACGAAACACGGCTGCTGCCGCAGGTAATCAAACTCGCGCCCTCGAGCTAGCAACGCAAGGTAGCCTCAATGTCACTCCGGATGATTAAGCGCAAGCACAGCAAAACCTGGAATCCTTGATCCGTATTTTGGCGGAGAACGTTTGCTGCACTTTTCAGAGATTTTAATGATTCGACATACTATGGTCTTGCCGTGTCGAATCCAGACGCGTTGTAGCGTTCGCGTTTTTATCAGTTCCGGTAGTCGCGTACTTATGGCGCACAGGTTCTGTGATTCGCCTGAAAGGGTACTTATACCATTTTGAGCCACCCCGAAAGGGGAACATTTCGTTCATGTGGTGTGCAGTATCAACGCGTTCCACACACCGAAGCCAGACGATACGTACAGAACATGTCACTTGGATTTCACTTCATCACCCATCATCAGCAATTCAACCTCACCGCATTGGATATGATCAGAGGTCAACGCTGTTCACTGGGTTCACGAAATCAGTTTTCTTCTTGCTGCCTACATCACACAAATCTTTGTTTAAGTCTGTGGACAATTATTCCCAGGTGGTCAAAATTTCCGGAGCCCTCCACTACGGCGTCTCTCATAATCAAATGGTGGTTTTGGGACGTTAAACCCCACAAATCAATCAAATAAATGTGGACAATTATTTACTCGTCATTGTTTACGTGAACCACGTGTGACCGACAGCAAACTGACAGCTGTGTATAGAATGTCGCCACATGCAGTCTTCCCGTGACGTCACACTTGTGTTGACACATCACAGTGCAGCCCCCCCCTCGATACCGAAACTTAAATGGTTGTTTTAAGCTACGGATATTGAAAATATATTCAACGCATTTCCAAGCATTACGACACTCTCTTTAGCGTTTTCGACAACCGTGGTTTTTATGAGAGGTACCCGAAAATATTTAATATTCACGTCAGTACTTTTTTACAAGGCGGCCATTTTGGACTTGAAAAACTCGGCGGGATTCCACTCGGTTCGTAACAAGCAGCCTATTATGACTTCCTCAGCGTATTCGCTAACGAGAATAGTAAACTACACGCCCACGGAAAACTGTTCTCGTAAATGCAGCTGGTCCTAGATATATTCAATCCTTTTGACTTGAAGTGACGCCTAAGGGCGTACGAAACGCACATCATGCTCCCTCGAAACCACGCGTGTGTGTAGTGTGCGTGGCACCAATCAAGTTCGTTAATCTCACGTGGCGGCCGGTTTTCGGTCGGGCCTTTATAGAAGGAGCGCCGGCAGCCGCAGCAGCAGCATCGTCCCGCCAGTCGTCCACGCCACACCCAACACACACGAGAAGTCACGACATCTCACGCGCGCTTCTTCCCCACGCCCTGCTGCGTTCGTGTTTAGAGGAAGAAGCGAAGAAGAGTATACGAAGCGAGAAAAGAAAAAAGAAATAAACAGTAACTACAAAGAAGCCTCCAAAACAAAACAGAGTACGTACAAGGAAGAGTTGGCAAGCGGTAACGAAGAAAGGCGTGCTGAAATTCTGCAGAAATCACGAACAGCGAATCGAAAGAAAGAAAGAAAGAAATAAAGAAAAGAAGAAAGAAGGAAAGAAAGAAAGAAAGAAAGAAAGAAAGAAAGAAAGAAAGAAACAGAGAAAGAAAGGTGTCCTGACGAAGCCACCCTCACAGCTGTCTCAGGAGATTTCCTAATGGCGTCGGATGATGCCGCCCGCGTAGCCAAGCAAGCGGCTCCGCATGTTTTTGAGGCACCGTAGAGGGGGCGTATATATGTTCGAGCTCCCCCGGGGCGAGCCCGCTCATTCGCGCCTTCCCTTCTCGCACGGCGCGCGTGTGCTATCCACCCCTGCAGTAAGACCACACCACGCATTGAACGAACACGCACGCACAACACATCTGTTCCCACAATTCTACCTTTGTGCAAGTACGAGTACATAGCCACACGGCGGCAGGTGAAGATACAAACAAAACTGCGCGGAAGAGTTGTGAAGACGCCTCCATTCAAGAGGAGAGGCGTCGCGCAGTGCTTGTGCGAGTTTGTTCATGTAATATACATGGTGGGTGCGGTGAATCATAGCACTTTTATCGTGACATCGTTTTCAATGACAACGTTAATGGCTGCGTTGACTTGGCCTTCCCCCCCATGTAGAGCAGGAGACCACGCTAATGGCTCGCGCTGTGATCCTAGCGTGTCATGGTGTATTCCAGGAAGTGTATACACTTTGATGTTGCAGGGAGCAAAAGGTTGGTGAATATTTTGTACCAGAAGTAAGAAGCTCAAAACGACTAGTGTTAATACGATGCGCTTTGAGAGGCGGTGCAAAGGGGCACTGCCTGATTCTGTCACGGCAGCAGTGCCCCTGACTGAATTCCTGACAACCCAGCAGGCAGCTGTTGTGGTCCGCAAACGACATTAGCCTCGCACCAGCTCTATCTGACACGATCATATATGTTCACTGCTCGTGTTCTCAAAAATAAAAAAAAGTATTGTAGCTGTATAGAAAACACATATAAGAGTACATCAGAAAGACTTCACGTGGAAGAGAACTTTGTCCAGAGTCTTGTGGAGGACTGCCTCAGTCATAGATATCGCAATGAAGTCTATCATATTTACGATTGCGCGCATGCAGTGGCAGCGAAATTAGCCACTTCCTGTATGCCCAATATGCTTGGTCTAGTTCGTATCTTATCTTTTTAGGGACAGCAATCATAGCGACAAAGTCTGAACAAAGCTGTGACAGCAGTGTTTACTAGTAACTGATCAATCTTTTTTTTTTACTGTAGAGCGTACCGTAGGTCTGCGTGTGCTGTTAAACAAACTGCAGAACACATTAGCTGCTGGTTAGCACCATTGCCTTTCTGATCGTATTGGTTATTTGATTTTTGAGCTGTCCGCCTTCAATGCTCCCCTAAATCGCATACGCTTGCTCAACTCATCTCCTTCTCCTTATCACTCGCAGACATAGTAGAAAGGTTACGTGGTAGCTGTCAGACTCTCTTAACTGTACTGATCTACAAAACATTGTGCGTTCCCGTTTTCGTGCGCTCTCTCCTGCGCGTTTCTTGTTTCACACGCCCAAGCGCCCATGCGCATTTGCCCTTAAACTACGTGAATTCGACGAGGAACTTTCGAAAGGAGAAAACAGCGGAGCTGGAACGAACATGCGGAGGGATATGTTTTGCGTCTCGCAAGCCGAAGTCCTGAGAATGAGTGAAATCGCCAGAAAAAAAAAAAAAAAAGCCCGAAGTTCAAAATATTCATGGTTCCATTTTTATGTCGGTCGTGAGATCCACCTGTGTTGAGCTTTGGTGGCGCATTTTCGATGGTTTTCATTGCGCTATAGTGGCGTCCGTGACTTTTAAATCTGTCATTCAGACAGTATCCATGAGTCGTAAACGAACGGTGAAACCATTGTACGACAAGTGTCTTCCCTGATGGCGAGAGGGAACGGGTAGGACTTGGCGCACAGACGTCGCTGTGCTCTCACTGCGAAGCGCCGCACGCACCATTTGCTCCCTCTTAGAATCATTGGCGGGGCTGGGTTAGCGCCGACTCCCACAACACTACCTCGGAGACTCTCACAGTCGCCGAGCGTGACCGTCTACGCGTAGGCACGCTATCTGCTCCTCTGCCGAGACCATGCACCTGCCTTCACGTGTGTACGCCTTGTAAACCCATTTGCCCCAGTACGCCTTTCCCCCTGCCCTTCTGGGGCAACTTTCATCTTCTTCGCAGCGGTGCATTTTTGTGTGCGTGTCTATACATGAAGCACGCTACGCGAACGGGGTTCTTCGGCCCCTGTGGAAGCTTTTCAATGATCAAGGTGAAAGGAAACTGCGGGGCAGCCGAGGGGTGAGTCAACGCTTGACGGCTTTGATCTGACCGGCCACTTTCATCGCGACCAGCGAACCGAAGAGGCAAGGCGCCGAGAGCCCTTGCATACTATGCCCTATTGTCCAAGCAGCGCGCGTAGGCACCTGGCGTGTCGTCGCAGTAGTCGCAGTTCTTTTCTTCCTTTTTTTCACCCGTATTTTGTCGTCATTATCGTGTTGTTCTTTTTACCTGACCGAGAAGAACCAACTTCCTTCTTAAAGAAACGAATATCATGTCGCTGTCTTCGTGACCGGTCGCACTTGGGCTAACACCGAGACATCCTCTTATCTGCCCGCTTTCGTGAATCCTCCGTCTCGTGCGCTCCGCGCATCACCACGCACCTTTCTTGATTGCACAACACGCCACGTTGTTTCGTACTACATATACTATAACCTATCTGTAGCACGCTCATAATTAAGCAAACACAGCATGTCCCTTTCCTCGAAGGGATTAGCGATTAGCCTCACCCATAGCCATAATTGGAGTGCGCACGACAATGCGTTGCGTGCTTTCGTGCCGAAGGTTGGGGAAGGAGGAAGCCACTTTTTTACCCCTTACATTGCGACAGTTCATGTATGTGTAGTTTAGTGAATCTATAGTGTAGTTTACATAGGCGCTTGCGTGTGTAAGCCTAATTCTTATTCTATGCCTAGAGTACTCATCGTTCGCCCATCGTGTGTATTTTTCGTTACGGGCGCCTCGAACTCTCCTTTGCGTTTTTTTTTGTTTTTACCGTGCTGCTCACCAACAGGGCGCGTACAATGCGGCGCAATACCCGTGCAGACGTCTACATCGACGACGGCTTAATCTTCTCTGTTACGCCAGCTTCTACTCCGGCTTTTTTCCTTACCCCGCGAAGCAGGCGAGGATCCGACGCTGAATATGTTTAGTTCAAGCGGTGTACTCTGCTCGCGGTCCGTCTCTAGTTCTGTCTCTGGCTTAACGCTTGCTTTGGTGTACGAGAGTCTCACGCAATTTCCCGTTCGAATTGGCTCGCTCGTCGTCGCGTGTCGCTCACGAGGAAACGGCTAGGAAGGATCGGCCGAAAATGTTGTTGAACTCCTGTCTCACGCGACTGCGACAAGCTTGTGATTCGTTGTATATCGCGTGTCTCGACATGTCCCGACGTGCCAGAATGTTATTTTTTTCTCTTGTAAGAGGCTGTCCGGTATTGAGGAAGCACTTTTAGTTTGGTTCCTTCTATATGCAAGCAAAGTAGTGATGCAATTTAGCTGTTCATGATTGTGGCAATCACAAGAGAAAAAGAACTTATCAGTGAAAAGTGTTTACAACGGAATGGCCATGAAACTGACAGGAGAGAAGTCCTCTACTTTCACTTCTCACCTAGAGAAACTATTTGCTGGGTGGGCTAAATATTTCAGCCACGTTGAGTGTTCAGCTCCGATTCGGAGATCCAGTTTTCGCCCTCAATTTTTGTCACTTCTGGTTGGCCCTATTAACGTCAGCTATTGGCAACAGCTCACTGAAACTATTTAATTGCCAGTACGTTTGCTTTTGGAGGCCACTTACCTAATGGCTGTCGGAAAAATGTCTCCACTGCTGGCAAACACCCCTAAAGATTTCCCATTCACCAAAATGAGAGTAACATCGTACAAGTAGAAGATAAAAAGACCCTTTTCGGGGTTAGACAGTCGCACCCATCTTGCGCCAGCTGACCACATCCGAACATTGTGAAATTTCATGTTCCATCGCACAACTTATTCCTCTGACATTCTCGTCTGTGATTGCTTTACAGTCAGACAACTTTGGTACAAGCGCAATAAAGTATCAGTTCTCCAAGTGGAAATCTCCGTTTGATGTGGCAAACGACTTAACTGCAATAACGACATCATAAAACTCGCCGGTGTATCATCCATTCATGTGGCGCAGCAAGGGAAGAAACGTTGTCGCCTTGCCTGGTGATGAAAGGAACGATGGTGATTACGCGCACTTAAGGGGTTCCGTGCCAGTGGTGTGTTGCTATTTGGTCCAAATACTACGCATGCATGCTTACATCGCTGATACCACGCTTTCGCAGAGATCACGCTGGTGGCGAGCTATCCAAAACTGACATATCGTGCAATGCCCCGAACCGTATAGCCACGGTAGGAGTGGTTGGTGCTGCGTGCCTCCGTTATACTTGTACCGTGCACATAGAGGTGCTCTGCTTGCACGTTGCGTTTGTGAGCGAATCGTCTGAGTGGGTGCATTCGGACTAGTTGGTGAGCAAGGTAACATATTTGAGCAGGTGCGGCGCCAATAGCTGGACTGGGGATAAATATGGTGGTCCAAAAATAAAACGTAGCGCGTGAGCAGCGGTCAACCTACGCAAAACTGAATGCCAGCTTAATTGCTCCATCGGGGAAATCGTTCTTTATTTCTATGCGGAAATGATATGGTGCTGTCTTTTCCCGTATTTTCCTAGAAAAGTAAAAACCGCTTATCTGATGGAACACGTTGGCATGGGCTTTTGTGTAGCTTGAGGACAGCTCACGTGCTACGTATTACTTTTGGAGCAGCTGTACTGCACGACGCTCAAAAGAAGTGTCCGAATTATATTTTCTGAATATTGTAGTGGTGTCGTTTCTTAAATCTTCCCTTTTCTTTTTGTCCACAGATAACGTGGTGCATTGCCCCCAAGTGCCTACCCACCCTTACTAGGTGAGTCACCGTTACGCGAGTTCTTAGACCTTTATAGTCACGTTGACGAATGCTGCGTCAATCTAATTTATCGCCACGCATTTGCAAAACCTGCGATCGAATACGGGTAGGCTTCATTGACATGTGCTTCTTATTCGTTAAAAATTGTCGTCTGCTCTATACATGACCTTACATAACGGAAGCATAGAAACAAGAATCATCACACGTCACACCACTTTATTTTCTCAATAACCATGAAAAGAGTATGAAGTAGTCAAGTTTCTCTCAAGATGCTCGATGCAGCTTTTTCGCCTGGTCTCCTCGCAACTATGTTGCAAAGTAAACTCGGTTCAATTAAATACATAAGTGTATGATTACTGCACGGCTAGATGATGTGAGTTGGAGAGAAAACAAGTTGCATTGTCTAAAAAAGTTGATACAATAGTGAGAGCTGCAATGCTGTGGAAAACGCCATCCCAATCTGATGCGGCATGGGGAAAAAATGATTGATTGCGGAATGTCATGCTATATGGTATACGCCAAGTATCGCATCCAGTTAAGCTGCAGCCACCACAAATCTTTCATTGACACGGCCGGCGGAACGACTTAGAATGAAATTTGCGGTATGTAGAGTGAAAATGGGAAGTTACAGGGTTCGAATACTCTGTAATACCGACTTACACTTTCGTGTAAGTTTTTGCTATTAATAGGGTTGTATTAGATAATTTATGGTTTTCTCTTTAAACAGTACCATAAAAAACGTATCACTTTTACAAGCCTTCCTTTACAGAGATTATTGCATGGTGCTCAATATTTATTATTGAGCCTTGCCCAATTCACAGAGCTTGCCGATCATCGTCAGTGTTCAGAGAAGCCAAAAGGGTGTAACTTCAAGCTGTGTAACTCTGTAGCTAGTGTCTCGTAAACGTCAATCAGCTATTTTTATTCGAACTGTTGGCGCCTTCCCTGTCGCAGGTCTGGCAACAGCAGGGTTCGTGGTGGTGTCTTTAAGTTCTTCGCCGGCTTTGTTGGGGGTAGTTTGGTTTTTCTTTCGGCAAGATTTTTTTTTTTAATTTTCGAGGAGACGAACGGCTGTGCGTCAGCTACGCTCCTGAGTATGGGGGGTAAACTGCATGATGAAAGGCCTACGGATGTCGTGGCCGTTTTCTTTACGTTTTATGTTTAGTTCTTTTGGCGGACGGCTGTCATCCAGTCCGAACTCGGCGAAGACCACTCGCGAGTGGGTGTCCGTGTTCTAGTCCTTGTCACCCGATTGAGCTTGTTCAACGGGGACTTATGATAAGTGCTTTTCGGTTCGGTCTCTGGCGTGGTGTCGGACACTTCGAAGGAAGCCCCGAGAGAGTCGCACCGGAGACGCACAGAGAGCAGGTTGCAGCGAGTGCTGCGTAGTTCTGTGAAAGTTACGTAGTGTATCAGTGTGTGAAGCGTCTAGCTATGGAAACTTAGGCCAAATAAATTAAATCAGGAGAATGTCTGAGGGTATGTTGTGCGTTCGGGTCATTTCTCCGGCGGCCACAAAGTAGCAACAAGAACACCACGCTACAATACGATGCATGACCCGGGCCTGGTAGATAGCCTGGAGCGGTGGTACACATGAGATACGTTACTTGTCGTCTCACGTAATGTTGCTTCTATAGTTTTAACATTTCATGTAAATATTTCTGTAGATTGTCTGAAGTGGTAGTACATGACAAATGTTGCTTTTTGTCTCGCGCAATGTTGTTTCCATAATTTTATTATTTCTTGTAGATAAAAAAACATGTACTTCTCAGAAAAGCGTTTACCAATTCATTTTTTAGCGCATTTATGCATACCAATACATGTGAGGTTCACCTAATCGCGACGAGTCTTTTTTTTTCTTCTCAGTCACAAGCGTCCAGACTCAGCATTTTAGCTTTTTCAAACGTATTTCCGCATTCTGAGCAGTTCTGAAAAATAAATGTATTCGCTCAAATAAAGAACGGGTAACTGGCCGAAAATGGCATTTCTTTTGAACTCGAGGAAGTTCCTTGTGCTCCGCTAAGTAAATAGGAAGCAGAACGATTTTATTGCATTTTTTGCAAACATGCATTAAAGCCTCCAAATAAAAATGTCCACGCAAATTCATTTTACCTCGACAAGCATATGCACTTACGCCTGAGTAGCCGTGCCGAGGTTCCAGCGAAACCACATCACTGCAGCATTGTAAACAAAATCCGCATATCTGAATATCTTTTGCCGGGTGCATTGCACACTGAAGCAATAAAACTAAGCCTGAAGACCTGTATTCCTAGATGCTGTAAATGAGGCGACGCAGGCAGTGACTGAACCTTTATGCGTACACAAATTCCTTGTGGTGGAAATACAGTATTCAAACGTTAGGTTTGAGAAAAAACCGTCAGAGTATCTTCACATTCTTCAAATTCAGGACAGAAACTTGATTTAGTGACCTTTTGGCGAGTAATCGTGAATCATTTGTAAACTAAATTGAGAAACTTGTAAAAAAAAGTGCGAGGACATTTTTGTTGCTAGGCTAGAACCTGCATCACAAGTGCAAGGTCATTTTTAATTTTGATCCGTGACACACGGAGTAGAGACACCGAGTAGCCACTATTCTGCAATGACTCATTGCCCAGTCTGCAACAGTCACCACGAAAGAAATGGTCATTGCAGAATGATAAGCCCTAATTTCACGTTTACTAGCCTTAATGTCTTCACCAGTAGCCTTTTCAAAGTTTCAAGTCATCTTGACAGAATTGAGTTTATATCGCATATTAAGTACCGCGACCTCTATTCTTTCTATCTCTGTATTACTATGTGTGTTTAATTCCAACGTGAGTCGCCATTAGTACATTACAAACCACCGTCGCACAAAAACTAGCCAAAGTGCAGTGACTTGTACCACAATGGGCAGCCACTGAGTAGCAATCATGATAGCCAAACCGAAGGCGGTGCCTGAAATTGGCGAGTACCTACAATAGGCTTGGGTCAAACATGCTCATCCGTGTAAAATGATGCCATTGAAAAGACAACTGCTTTCTTCTACGTTAATAATTTCAAGCTTCCCTTAAGGATGCATTCGATTAAACAAAGTTGTTCAGCTTGCCAGAATTGTCCTCTTCTGCGTGAATATCGTCCAAATTAGATTCGGGCTCTCGTGTCACAAACTTACCATGTGATTATGAGGGACGCCATAGGAGAGGACTGCAGGCATTTTGAACTTCTTCTTCATCGCGCGCTTCTCAACGCACAGGACGCGGGACCCTACCATTTCACCAGAGAAAATGGTCAAATAAAAATCAAGGTACTACTTCTTAGCGTCCACATTGGCATGCTGGCGTCTCGCTTCCGTACAGCCTGAAAGTACTGCCAACAAAGGTTGTTCCCGCGTATATCCAAGCCTTCATCTTCACTGAGATTTCACTGAGATTAATGAAGCGCGTGTTTCCAAAAATGATTTACGATTGATAATACTATATGTGTACTGTACTATGACAGAGTAGTGAGCCCTGCTGAAAGTTTGGATCTGCTTCTAGAAAAAAAAAGAGAAATGTTGGACGAATTACAACGCTATTTACTCGAATACGAGATAGCAGTAAGCCTTCTCTCTCTCGTCTAATTAAGAGGCACCAGGAGTGGAAGGACACTCATATCTGAGGGTTCAGAAAAGTACTGGGTGCTCTGCTATTGGCTGTGCTTCTATTAGGGGCGAAGCATATCGAGGGCGAGGCTTGTCCATCCACAGTGTCTATTGTCACCGCTGCATTATATATGTGAGGCAACGTTCGCGTAATGTGTGATAATGTGAGACACAAACAGAAAGCCTTAACAACAGACTATTATCATTCATGATTGTGACGGCACCTTATAAAACCCATACAAGCACAAAGCCTTTATACTAGTCGGGGACTTCAATGTAGGCATTATGGACCTGGCTTTGTCGTTGCACCTTTATGTCACTTCAAGTCATTTTATGTCCCCATAGTTACAATATATCAGGCAACGCTAGATTAACGTACGATTATTCACCCATACGATAACAAGGGTTTGCTCACTCATCCCTATTCACTTCGTGGATTTGCGTGGATTTTTGTCTACGATGTACACTCATGCATGCTAATACACAAAAGAAAGTTTGTTGAACGTGTACACGCAAGTGTTAGAGGGACTTCTATACGAAACTTATAAACTGCGTCCGCATAACTTATGCAAACGCTAAAGTCAATCACGGACACTGCAACTATATACTCTACGCTACGAACGACCTACAGCGGATTAAAACTAATGTTCGACAATTTATGGGAGAGCATAATCTGCCCAGGGGCTGAGTGTATGGGTGCGCACCGAAGTATGAGAGAAGGTGTGTTTAGAACCGTAAATTTGACGATTTAAAGTACAATGTACTACTCTACTACGAGAAAGCATTAAGCTGTCCCAGTTCAAATAAGTAAACTGTCTGTTGAGAAAAAGTGCTAACGATTTAGAGTACCTGGTACCCTACTATGGGATTACGTAAAGGTGCCCCGTGGTCCTCACACTTGATGAGGCCGTGGCGACAAGAATTATGCCATGAGGGAGCTCACAGGTGACCAGGATTACCGATGTTGCAAAGCGCGATGTTAGCTCACCGATCAGGTGTTCTCTATCAGCTCTGTATATATGATATATTCACAGTCAGTGGCCATCAATAACATTTGTACGGTGCATTTCAACCGAACACACACACACACACACACACACACACACACACACACACACACACACACACACACACACACACACACACACACACACACACACACACACACGCACACACACACACACACACACACACACACACACACACACACACACACACACACACACACACACACATGCACGCGCGCGCGCAATGGTATGTTTAGAAAATAAAAAAATCAATTTACGATTTAGAGTACTTGGTACTCTACTATTGGAGAGCCTTGAAGCCGTGTGAATAAAAAGAAATGCAGATGCCACGTACAGTGGCAATCGATGATACGTGAAGCACGAATAAGAAAGGTTGATATGTCACTTTAAAATAGGCACAACAGTACGAGCTGGAGGTAAATTACGGCGTGCGTGACTTCCGTGACGTGATTACCATGTTTGAACGTGTCAGTTACCTTCGTCACCTATGCACATCACCTGATACCAAACTTAGTATATTTGGAGCTAGCGAAATGGTCGCGATCATGCTATGTGCGTAGCATATAGTCCAGTTTTACATGACACACATGTCATAATTGTCATGTTTGGACATGTTATTTACGTTCGTAGTCTATTCTCGTCATGCAATACCGAATTTGGTATATTTGGACCTAGCGAAACGGCCGCGAGCGCATCATGAGCGTGGCATGTGGTCATGTTGTTACATGACACGCATCGCATGATTATCATGTTTGCCCCTGTCATGTACCTTCGTCATTCATTCACGTCACGTAATACCAAATTTGGTATATGTGAAGCTAGTGAGACGGCCGTGAGCGCATCATGAGCGTGGCATGTAGCCATGCTCTAATTTGACACGCATCTCGTGGCTATCATGTTTGAAGCAGTCATATACCTTCGTCATGCATGCACGTCCCGTAACACCCAATTGGGTATATGTGAAGCTAGTGAAACGACTGTCAGCGTACCAGGAACGTGGCGTGTAGTCATGACTCATGACTTATATGACGTGCATGTCATGCTTTCTACGTTAGGGTCTTTCAGTTGTGTTCGGCATGCAGTCATGTCATACCACGCCGATTTCGCAACATATCATGTGAACGAAACCACCGCAAGAGCAATAAGACCATGAAATGTAAATCATGACATTCATGACATACATATCATAATGTTCATGTTATAGCTAGTCAGTGATGCTAGCCATACAGTAATGTTATGCCATACCAAATTTGGTATTGATGACATTACCGAAACCGCCAGGAGAGCTGAAAGTTGTAGGCGGCTAGATTAGGAGATAGATATGCTCAACGTTGCCAAAGTTTGTTAAGAAATGCTTCGCATTGAAAAAGTGGTTGACGATTATGAGTACGAGGTACTCGACTACGGGAGAGCATAAAGCCGTCCCGCGGGTCTCACCCACACTTGTTGGGACAGGTGCCCGTGTGTTAAGAAAGAAAAAATTTGCCCAAAATCTGCATGTTTCACTGCAAATGCCGTCGAAAGACGATAGTCCTGCGCGTGGAGAGAGTGAACTAAACGTTTATTTGATGTTCTGCTTGAGAAAATTGGTGAATTGTATTCTGGAAGCACTGCGTTAGAGTCTCGATCCGTGCAGTGAAAGCTAGTGAGCGCATCGAGGCACGTTTGACACGAGCGCCATCTGGCAGTTATCTTCGAAAACTAAGGAAGGTTTCGTGTTTTGAAACTTGGGTGCGCAATGTAACAACGGTTGCCGATCGGGCACGGCCACACTAAATCGATCCCAGCGTTCTATTCAGCCCTGCTGTAGATGAGGTTTAGCGTAGTCTGCAGCAGTGCCCACGTGGAGAGGCCTGCTGCATCTCGTGCTCTGGTGGAGGAATGGAGGCGTGATTGACAACTTCTTCATAACAGCCTTTAACAATTTCAAGCAACTAAACAATATGCTCTACTTCAGTGTAATTAGGCCCCTCATCACCCCATAAACGGGCAATTACAAGAACAACATTACTTCTGCTGATGGTGCTGACATTTCACAGTAATTTGGCCTAGGGTAAGGAGGCGTCAAGATCCCACGGGACGCGTGTTCATCACGCATCAATACATGGGTGTCACAGATAGGTCACAGATGTGCGCGTATTCGTGATGGGTGCGCACGTAACCACCATTACGTGGTAATGAAGCATTTCCTTCCATAACAGCTCGTGCTGATAGTGCCTGTAGTGCGTGTAGGTAACGTCCTTCTATCCGCATGCTTCACATGACGTCGATTCTCAAGGTACGAGGGATCAGTCAATTTTTTGCCCTCTGCAACTATACTATAGTTCGAACAACATCCTTTTCATATTTGAGAATGAAACTTTTTCTCGGAAAACAAATTAGCGCGCCATTCTGAAATTCCACCGCACACGTATTTGTTGCCACGTTCGTTCACGTACAAACAATGATAGACGATAGCCAGAGAAAAATACCGAGTAATATAAACATACATGCAGCTATTTCGTCATGTTTGCAATAACTCCCTCTGAAGTGATAAAGCTCGCGTGGTACCGTGGATTCGCCGTAGACGCCTCGATGGCGCCTTTTCTCCTCCTTTCAACCTTCTTTCATCTAGGCTGATCTTCTTTTTCTTCTCAGTGCATTGCGATGATCCTTCAACCGCTCCTCGAAATATTTTTTGTGCATCGCATGGGGTTTTGCAGCCCCTCCGGAAATCGGTGCAGCTTTAACAAAAAAAAGGCATTATATTCTTACGACCTAAAATTACGTCATGATAATGTCACACAACGAGGTCATCACATGGTAATCACTCGTGTGGACATTTGCAGTATAGTAATTATATCTGGAGTTTAACGTCCCGAAATCACGATATATTTGTGAGAGGCGCCATAGCAGACTTGGAGGACTCCGGAAATTTCGACCATCTGGTTGTCTTAAACGTGCACTGGCATCGCAAAGTACATGGGATTCACTCATTTAGCCTTTACCGATTTGCGACCATCATGGTCGGTATCGAACCCGTGACATTCAGCTCAGCAGCCGAGCTCCTATAGCTACTGATCCACTGTAGTGGACAACACGCAGTAGTCATATTCGCCACAATATCCGCACTCCCCGTGAAGACGCGCATTGTATATAGATGAAACCAGCTTGGTAGCCATCCCTTATTTGTGCCAACGGATATATAGGCAAAACATAATAATAATAACACAAAGATGGCCGAGATACAGTTTGAACCTTGCAGGCTAAACAGCGCCCGAAGATCGCCCTATATACCAAAACTTATTTCCTCTTTCGTTCTCAGCGGCCTTGCTCATCATCGGAACGAGGTCGGAGTGAGCGAGCACAACAATTTGCAGACGTGCCATACATTCTCGCGCCAGATGGGGGTTATTCTGCGCCCGCTGCATAGCTCTGTGTGTGTACACACTCAGCGTGGTTTCAGCGTCAAAGAAGGCCGCCAGATCGTGATGGTCCGTCTAGAATTTTGCTCTTCATTTTCCCCTCATCCTCTGACGTCTGGTGCGGTCGGCGCCGCTCGTGACGTCTGGAAAAGGAAAGACCCTCCATCCGATGGAAGCATCGTGGGAAGTGTGGAGTTTACTTCATGTTCCCCCATAGCGGCAGCTTTCACCCGTGCCCCACGAGCTTCGCGAGAAGCACTGTGTGTGTTTGTGTCTGTCTGTTTGTTTGCTTTCGTGTACTGCGTCTTGAATGTCTTCGAATACATCCGTGGGCGTCCACCTTGAATGGCGTCTTCTGCGGAGTTCACGGCTGAGAAAAGAAAGATGCTGGATCGTTCGCGGGGATGGGTCAAAGTATAGAAGGTGCACGGCTGGCAGTGGTCTACAGTAGTCTTTTATACCTGCATGAATGGTCGCACACTGAAGCCATACACGAAACGATGAACCGTTCGCGTCTGCGAGTGCATACTTACGGCGCGTGATTACAGAGCTCTCTTTCTTACAACTCGAGCGACTGCGTCTTTTGCGATCCTGGGAGTGAAAAGTAGGAAGTGGATAAACTACGCGATACGCAGGCAGATAGAGCTGCGCAAGTTTAGGTTAGTGATGTTATCCAGTTTTGTTTAATGGATCGGGACCCAAGTTTCGGCTATTGAGGGCAGCACAGTAGCACTTCACTATCTCGTATATATACCTTCGGCAAGTTGTAGTACATGCGTACGCTTCCTTGCTCGCCGAATGCCTTCGATCTATTTTGAAGATGACTTCAGTCGAATAGCCAACACGAGGTGCCTTTTCTTGCATACTCCTGCTGGCAAAGATGCGTTAAAAGTCAGCATTGTTCGTTTCGTCTCCTAGTGGAAACCCTATATGAGAACGGAACGAACGCGAAAGACACTTTTTAATGTTGTATGCCAACAAAATCACAGTGGAACTATCGACCATCCATCGGTCGGCTTCTCAATCCTCGCGGACTTCCCGATGAGATTTATAGTCTGGCACATTCCATGATGGTGGCCTAGTATGAATCAGTAACGTAATACAATAGTCTAACGCCTTAGTAGATGCTTTGAGACTATAAGTTAAAGTAAAGAGTGTTTAGGTAGAGCTGACTTGTCACGACCTAAATTTATAGCACGTTCCTTCACGACAGCCATGTCTTTTGACAACGCCCATTTTGATGCAGCAAGGCTCCGTGGACTTCGATGGTCATCGCCGATTGGCCCGCGCATTGCCGGCGATATGTTACGTTGCTGACCTTGGTCGTAGTGGCCGAGCGACTGCATACTATACGCCACCTATGCACTGAATCCCAGGAATAGAAACGTGCGTAGGACGATCTTCCGGCGATAAACTTGTACAGACCACATTATTCTCTTGCGTGGGTACACTTCGACTTTTCACTAAATTTCGGTAATGTATACTTCGCCTTCTATACGGACATGGTTCAACATTAGAGTGGTGGTCTGACTCGAATAATCGATTATTCCTTTATGCGAAGTTATTCTACGCGGAACGATATATTTAAAAAAATAATGAAAGTTGTAACCTTGAGTATGTATTAAAGCACACGTTTGTATAGCGAGACGTGACGTGAAAGCGCGATCGGAAGTCATGAAAGTGAATGCGTAGTCAGGCACACTCTGGAATGTTGGAAATTGGCTCCACACATAAGACAGCCTCCGGTTCTTATCTAACGGGATTGATCTCGCACCGTCATTTAAGCAGTCGAACCGTCGTGGAACATTCGTGGTACATATTTTTTTGCCGAAAGCCTTAGTTTACGTCAGTATACGTGACAATGCATGTAGCCTTCTGAAGGCATCAGAAAAAAGAGCATATAAAACAGCTACGAGTGTTAACTACATTTTTGTATTGAATCGTGATGAGCAGGGAATAAAGGTAAAGAAGGCGTATAGTACGAAGGCTCAAAGTTCGGCCTCCTTCAGCGACGACACTTTTCTTCAGCCACTTTACTTTGCTTTCCTCATAATTACTGTAACAGCAATCAAAACTAACCTCAATATATACCGGATGCTATGCATACCGCAATACTAGCCAATAGATCAATCACTTCATTAATAAACAGATTAGTCAGTAAATCATCAATCAGTTTTTAGTACGACATAACAGGATGACTACATAGCCTCAACTATAGAGGTGGATATCGTATATACGGATCGCATACAGAAACAAATATACACATCGTCGTAATACTACAAGTTGCCGATGTGTGATATTCGCATGTTCCTAGTAAGCTCCGACAGCGCTCTTAGATGGAAGCGACGTTTAAGTGTACAATACGCTTGGAATCGGGCCATCGCATGTACTTAATTCAACACTGCATAGGGGGTTCATTGTGGTCATTTCGATCAGAAGTAATCAGAACTCCTCGATGGACCGGTGGATGTTTTGTTAACTAAGTCAAATCTTGTGTTGCATCCTCGCGTAGACACAATAGCGAGGGGAAGTTTAGGAGCCACTGCGTTAAGAAAAAATAAAGGTTTCTTCCAGCGTACGCTACCCAGCCTAGAATTTTTTTCAATGCATCGCACTGGCCACACATGCATGCTTGGGTTGTCGTGGCGGTGGTATCTTTATTTCCCTTAAATTTGCATTAACATACTCAAGCTGCAAATAAATAAATAGTGCTTGGTGGCACCGGTACGTCCTCAAACTCTGAGTTTCCACAAGTTGGCTCCCAGTTTTACATCGTACGTTAGTTCGCACTATTTGGTTATACGAATCCGTGAGACATTAAACATCTGGGAAACACAAGCTTGCCTCTTCGTGCGTGGATTTCTTGCACTCCTTGCACTTTGTCGGGTGACATTCATCAGTAAAGCGTCCATATATACTTGATTCAATTTTACACCTTTTCTCCGTTACGAGAAGCGATATACAACTCCTAAAAATCAAATGTCACCTCTGGCATCGACGTAGATTACCCTGGCATTGTGCGGTACCCTACCTGTTCTATTATCTGTTGAATCTTTCATCTCGTGTCCCAATTCATATGACAGAAAGCTGGAAGTGCGCTTCGTTAACCTCCTTGGCTTTGCTTTTTCGTTTCGCCAGCCGCCCCTCATCGGTTTCACGTTGCAACTGATGAGACAGCGAACTAAGACTATCAAAAGAGCTGCAACATTTTGTCTAGAAACATGATAGATCCTGGATGTTGGCCCAAATATTGGTGAATTATCAAGCGGAAAGCTCCTTTTCGTACTTCTGTGAGCGGCAGAGACTATCCGCAGGTCTCCAGGCCGGTAGCTCTTAACGTTTCGGAGCGCATGCGGCTCACGTGCCGTCCTGTTGCGGCCCGCAGGTGGTGGTCGCGGAAATAATCGCGAATGTGGAGCAGCAGCGAGTGGTGATCCTGCCGTCGACCCAGCGTGAAACCTCGCCAAGTCAGTTGCTGCCATCGCCGCTGCTATAAATACGCCACCGTCGCCGCGAGACAACGGACACCAAGGAGTCCCCGCCATTGCGGGGGCCGTACTGCGACGAAAGACGTGAATACGGGTGCCGTAGTTATAGTATACCGTCTTTCAACTCGCCGCCCTGCTTTCTCTGTTCTGTATACGTGGTGGTATAGACTGTATACCTTTGTTGTATAGTCTGTCTGTAGGCCGTCTCCTGGGACGTTTTCGCAGTGTGCACGGAGATTGAGCCTGCCCGAAGACGTTCCTTTACCGCATTCAGGCCGTTCCAGTAATGCGGCACTGTCGTATACCTACTGGTCGTCGATACATATTGAAAGACTCGATCATCGCACAGCTCTAGACCGCAGCTGAAAGGAAAACGAAAGTGTCAATCTGAACATCTTTCTACTGTGATGACGCGCATCACAGCTATGCTAAAGGACAGGAATGAGTTGCTCCAATTTATGAAGGCTGAATATCTGCGACATTGAGTCCAGATAACAATCAGCATACCATGCCGTTCGCATCGAGTTCACATACTCTTCACGTTCCACTCATGTTCTCTTTTTGCCCATCTTCAATTCAGCCAACCTGACTTAACCCGAACCAAAGAGTCGGCTCTTTGGTTCGGGTTATGGTGATCAAAAGGGATCACTTTTGATCGCCATTAGGCCTGATCCGGATCTAATTCCTTCATCATCATTGGCCTCATTGCGGAACCCAAAGTAGGGGGCCAATCACTGATGAGCGATCTTCCCATGAGGGAGTTTATTCATGACTAACAGTGCACCGTTTACACCGGTTTTAATTGTGGTTAACGTATTTGTCTTTCCTTGGCTGGGTAAGTGCTTGTGGCGAGCAGCTATATGTACCTACATATGAAGTCACGTGTCAGTCCATTTGCTCTGCGTATACAACATAGAGTTTGCGTAGGGGTGGGGTGGGGGAGCATACTATTTGAAAAGTACACTTCTGCAAGTGCACTGTGCAATAATTGTGATGTTATTTCATTAATTTGTTTCCTTTTGATCTGTTCTTTTTTGTATGAATACATCTTGTTTGAGGGTAACCCATATTCTTCTGCTCTGCAGAACTTATGAAATCGAAGCAGCCGAGGGTATACAAACATTAATTTTCTCCGCAGCAAGCCTCATAGAGCAGAACGCAACTGAACAGAACAGTGCAGGCTAGCGTCCGAAGAACGGTGTTTAGAAAAAGTTTATTCTATCATAAGACGCAACAAACCTAAGGAACGAGCGTCTGTACGACAGGCGCAATAACAAACAAAAGACAAAGTACAACATACATTACACATTTAAACGAAAGTGTCCAAGTCCATAGAACCACGCTTATGTGATCGCACGCTTAGACTGAATGCTACACCCTGATAATGTAGAAACGTAAATGCATAAGCAGCATGGTATACGAGGTGTTTTCTTTCCGTAACGAGAGGCCGTGCGCTGTCACAGTGATCTTTATTTTAATTTAGTTGCTACGTCTGGTGGCCGCTTTCGTGTGAATGCGTATCAGATATCGTACAATATTGCTGGCAGAGTAAGCTACATAGCCCACGAGGCTAGGTGAGTTTTCTTTATTCTCTTTCTTTCTTTCTTTCTTTCTTTCTTTCTTTCTTTCTTTCTTTCTTTCTTTCTTTCTTTCTTTCTTTCTTTGTCCTTTCTTTCTTTCTCTTTCTCTCTTTCTTTCTTTCTTCTCTTTCTTTATTTCTTCCTTTCTTTTCTTCCTTTCTTTCTTTCTTTCTGTCTTTTTTTCTTAGCTTAATCTGCGTGCGTTTATATTCAACGAGCTTTTGTCGTGAGACCGGTGCCACTCTCTGACCTGCAGTGTTTCGACGTTTTCTTGTTTCTATAAGGAAAAGCGGAGACTGTCCACACTTTTGATTTTTCTTTCTTTTTCTTGTGTCTTCGTCTTCTTAACTGTTACTCGAATGAGGGAAGTAGATTCTAATCTCTGATAATATTATTCAGGATTTCTTGTATGCTCGCTGAGTATAAGAAGCGACGGGGCTTGTGTGTATACACGTGTCGAGAATAAATGAAGTCTCACCATGACGTGCTTTCATTTTATACGTGTTATACTGTACAACGCGCTTTTCTCTCCGCGCCTGTCACTATCTCGAACAGCGTGTGCATTTGCGCTCGAGGACAGGTTTCTCGCCTTGTGTCTTGGAATATGAGTCATTGCATTCTGTTTTTCGAAAGAAAAGAAGAGCAAGATGGTACAGAAAATGAACGTTTCATGGGAAAGCGTAGGGAAAGGGGGGGTGGCCATATTGAAGCCGAGTGAAGGGTTTGTTGAGCGCGTGTTTTTCTGTAAAGGGTTTGTTGAGCTCAGTAGGTTTCTCCACTATCACACTGAACAACCACTTGTGTTGTTATTTTAAAGAATTTTTTTTTGAGCAGATGGGCGCGACCATCCACTGTAAGGTCTGGCTGCGTATCTTCTGCGCCTTTTTACAATGATAAAATATTTCACTGTTCGGACCCAAGTGCGAGTGCGGACCTGTAAGCGATAGGCGCGACCGGGCAATACCTGGACGTTCCGACGTAAGAGATCTGAGCACGGGTGATCAAACTGTACGACATTCAATAGAAGTTATTACCGTCCAATTCTTGTCTGAAGCCAAAGCAATAGTATTTGCTTTTCAATCAAAGAGCATTGTCCCTGAATATGCAGAAACATGAGCATCCGAATTCACGTTGGCTGCATGCATTGAGTAACGGCTTTCCTTTCGTCATTGCTACATAGACGACTCTAGTGCTATCAAAGCGGGCGTTGCCAGCCAGCTTATAAAAAGGGAGGCCACCCGTAAAAGCCGCAAGCGGTGACCTCTTCCGTCTGGCGTGTCCCCTTCTTCTTGATCACCGAAGGCTCTTGGGTCACGGCGAGCGTGACGCCATCGCGATGCGGCGGGTCGCGCGTAACAGCCCGGCCTCCCTTTCTCAACGCAATTATCATCATCGCTTCTCTCTGTTTGGATTTGCGTTGACGCTTGCTTCCATTGCTCTTCCACGATGGCCCCCCCCCCCCCCTCCTATCCACCACCAGACCTTCCTCTCTTTCATCGTCTCACACCGTGCCGTTTCACTTCCTGGCACGGCAGTGCGGCAGTGCACGACCAAGAGAGGGGCGTGGGCGCGTACACCGAGCGTTGAGGTCGCATAGTTCGCCATCCGCCCCCTCCAACCCCCCCCCCTCCTCCTCCTTTAGGCACCTCCACTTTATAACTCTCTTCCTGTGACTAGATTGCTCGTTCGCTTGCTTGACGACTGTGCTCCCAGATGATCGTCCGACCAACGTCGTTGTCGTCTACTGCTGGTAACGTCTGCTCGCAGCATTATAGCGTCGTCTGCGTGTCGACCCGCTAATCCTCCGCAAGTCTAGACCTTATGTGAAAACGACCGTATGCGAGAGCTTTCCGCAATGGCGAAAGCCACGTGCATGGCTGTGGCTTTGTATCGGCCTCTCTTGTCTCGCCTTTTGAAAGTTATGCTCTTACGCTCATCTTTGCCGAGCAATGACGCGTATATTTTTGGCAGGTCCCGTCGAGGCTTGTCGTGTTCCTCTTGCTTCAAAAGGGCGTCACGTATTTACTATCGCGCCAGGCTAGACCTTACAGTTTGTTCCGCGCCTAGATAATGCTTATCTTCCTGCTCCTCCATCAGGATTCATTTGTTCATTTTTTACACTCGGGTTACCTAGAAAATAGCATGGCAAGTGACCTTGGGTTTGCGGAAGGAACCGCGCATGGTAGATTCGCGGGTCATGCGTCCACCGACCGGGCCATCCTTACTGCCGCGTACGAGCCAGCCGCTTACCGTGACATTTCGGTCCTTCGTCGTCGTCAGAGCCCATGAAGAGCATCGTTACGTCGGTAGCGGGCCAAGGTAGTCGTACAACGCGAGACTGTGTCAGGGTAAGAGATGAAGGTCTGCAGCGTATTCACAGCAGTGATAGGCTCCTCACATTTCGTGACGAAGCGTAGGCCTTGAGTCTCTACGTCAACGTCACCCTGTATGTGTAACTTTTCTTTTTTTTCTGCCGTGACGTTTGAAATGTGTAGTTGCTTATTTTATTGCTGTGAAAAGTTTTCCTTAAAGGGGTCGTGAAATGGTCGCTTTACAATGACAATGCGGCACCATCGGCAGCCACATGCGCTAACTGTATCATCAGCCTGAGTGGACCTGCATAGACGCTTTGCCTATCGAGGAACGCGGAACTCTATGACATATCGAGCACGCGTAAGAGGCGCTCATCTGCGTCTGTCATACGCGATCCACGTCCCACAAGGACGCTGCTTAATATGACGTCAGAGTTCATGTTAACGCTGACTGCGTATGACAAAGACGTTGACGACTGTCCCAGTTGTACGCACGCAAGTACCGAAAAGTTCCGCGTTCCTCGATAGGCGAAGAATTACTTATGATGACGTCACCTAGTTAGTGCGTGTGGACGCCGGTGGCTTCACATTGTCGCTTTAGAGCGAGCGTTTCAAGACCCCTTTAAAGCATAATAATTTGGGCGTAAATGTGGAGTATAGTGTCTAGTGAAATCAGTTATCATGTATTCAGCGGTCACGACCAGCTCATTTTACAGTTAGTTACAAACGTTTCGGGATGGTAGGTACGCTTGGTGTATGATACCTAAGCCGACAGCTGATGACGTAAAATTTGTAAAGCCTTTCGTTCATGCAAGTGGACATTGCCTTTGGTCAGAGTGTTTTATATTGGTTTGATGCACCCATGATTGGCTGAGTTCTTCCTTTAATATGCTGTGAGCGTCGCCGCACCTGTTCATATTTTTCGTTTCTTGCTTTCTATATTATTTCCCTGCCTCTTAACCATCCTTTGTGCAGGGAATGAAATCGTGTGCGGCATCAACTAGCTACCCTTCGTTCACATGTTTTTTTCTTGTTGCTTCATTTACGAACAATTAACGAGTGACATATTTCTGGGAATGAAAGCCTCGTACACATATTCACATATATATAGAAGTCCGATTCTGCCACTGATCGTGAGGGAACATTTATTCCATCCTTTCGCTCAACAAATCACAGATGTATAGGATGGTCTAGCCATAGTTGAAGGGCACTTGCGATGCATAACCTTCTTCAGAGTGCCCCTGTGTATGTTATAGAAAAAAATTCTTACATTAAACTGCCGACTTGTGCCACTTGGTTTGGTTACTTCAATTCATCGAAAAGCACACGCCAGTTGCGATGGCCCCAGTATAATTTGGATCGGTAACCTATACAATCTACGTTCTCTGACAAACGGGGCGCCGAATCACTTCCAGCATTTGAACCACGCTTACAGTGATCCGAGCCACGCGATCGCCGGCTGCGAGTGTGTACCGTAGAATCCCAGTTGCGATAAGTTTAAATGGAGCTACACTGCCTTTCAGTGCGTTCGAAAGAAATGAAGGAAGGTAGCCAAAGGATGATTGGAACCAAAGCAGGCCACGAGTGTAGAGAGCATGCAGAGTTGCAAGCGAGTGTGGGCAATATCATGCTGAAAGAGGTGCAAGGTGAAGGGCTTACATAGGTGCGTGAGTTTGGCACCACTTTAAGTTTGACACCACGTTAAGTTTTTTGGTAGACTGACAGTGCATTCCCAAATGAGTAGCTGGGAATCACTCGCCAGTTGCTGCTCACATGACTGCTTCACACACTTAGTACGCACACTCTGCGGCCACATCTATTTTGTCCCGTTGTCATCATTTCCCCCGAGCTGTACAGCCTGTCGCAAGCGAAATGTCCGTGACGCTTGCATGCGCTATGTACCACGCTCGTGCCGAAAGCCAGCCTAGTTGCATAATTTGGGGCGATATGAGCTAAAACTGCAGCTCATACTTAGAGAAGCATTTTTGATGGAGGAGAAAATGCTGTAGGCCCGTGTGCTCAGATTTGGGTGCATGCACGTTAAAGAACCCCTGTTAGTCGAAATTTACGGAGCCCTCCGCTACGGTGTCTTCTCATAATCACATGGCGGTTTTGGGATGTGGGACCCAACAAATCATTCTATCTATTTAGACAAAAAAATTAGGAATGCAAAAAAGGTAATAATACGCGATTATCTTCTTTGCAACCATGAAATCTTTTGTAGAGGCGTGACTTATCTGGAACGAAATGGCATATCGAAAGAGATAAGGTGAAGCTCAGTGTCGCTAAAGTGAATATACGATCAAACACGTGCTATAGGAAAGGCACGCGTCTTGGAACATGCGCGCTTCCTCGCGGAGTCGACACGCGGCCGCGTGATGCACGCCCATCACGCCCGAAGAGTACGCATCGCCAACAGGTTTTAGTTTGTTTAACTCGTAACGAAGGCTCGTGTTGCGCGTGTACAACGAGCAGGCGGTGGTGCTGGGCGCGTGCTATTTCTACAACCAAGCGTCATCCATCGCGATAGAACGGCAGAAGCGGCCGAAGCAACAAACATCTCCGTGCCGCCTCGTCTCTGCGTGGTCCGCTGTTTGGGCGCGCGCGTTGCGCGGGAAGCCTCGCCTGCGCCTGTCACGATCTTGCGAAAGCGAAATCGCTTGCGCGCATTCCTGCAGTTGTTCATGTACGCCTTCGCTGCGGTGATGCGTCGTGAGTTTGGTGCAGTGCCTTCCTTCCTGGTGGTGAAGATCTGGGTGTTTATGAACAAGAGTGGTTCAGGCATGAAGCATGAATTGTTTTAGGGACGAAGCTTCTTATAGGACCTAACCTTGTATTGTGTTGTGGGGATGTTATAGAACAGTTGTTATAGTGGAAACATATGTAAGACACAAAAAAAAGTTCTACAATGAAGAGAGAGAATTAAAATTTTTTTGGCGAGTGTATATACAGAGAGCCTTTGTTGGGTGGGGCCCTCAGTCCTGGACTCCATTGCCCTACGCGACGCTGCGAGCCCACTGGACCAGCTGTTGCTGTTCCTGCCGGCGTAAGCTGAGCAGTGCAGACTCCCAAGAGGAATAGGTGGGTTAGGGAATGAGAAGAACACCCTGTGGAGCAGTGCACTCCCATGTAGAGCGGTACACTGTCGGTACAGAGCGATAGAAGGGACATGCAGTAAGAGGGGTACAGAGTTGAATAAAAACGATTTAGCATGTATAAGCTAATACAAATTATAAGTGTGATCGAATGATATAAAACCTTCAAGCAAAAATCTTTTACACTTGTCGGGGAATTCAACGTAGACATTACGAAAAAATCTAGCTTGATCTCCGCCTTTCACTGTCCACTGTCATCGTGTATACAAAACTATTGCTATAGTCGAAACATGTGCGTCTATGTGAATAAATAGAGGTTTACAATAGACGAAAATCATTCACATTTGCCCGCAGGTTGCGGGATTGAATCCGGGCTGCGGCAGCTGCATTTTCGATGGAGGTGAAAATACTGTAGGCCCGTCTGCTCAGATTCGGGTGCACGTTAGAGAAGCCCAGGTGGTCGAAATTTCCGGAGTCCTCCACTGCGGCGTCTCTCATAAATCATATGGTGGGTTTTGGGACGTTAAACCCCACATATAAATCAATCAATCATAAGTGTGACAAAAATATAAAACATCCTATGGGACAACACTTCGGTAACGTATGATTACTTACCGATACGGTGTTAAGACTTTTTAACCCACTCGTCTTGATTCACTTCGTGGAGGGCATCATTTTTTTTGTTGATGTCATGTCATCGTGTTCTAAATCTATCGGTATTCTCGGTCTTCCAGAAGTACCGTAAACAAGGAACGTTCATTTTACATGCTTGAACTTTAACACTGAAAGAAAACATGGTCCATTGCCAACAGCGGGCCTTCAGAAAACATCGCTTGTTTCCCGAAAAAAGTTTCTCCAAGAAGCAAATATTTAATGGAAGTGCTAGGCTTCAGTTGATCTTGAAAGCCAAATGAGGGATATAAGGGTTGTTCGTAAGGGGCAGTATCGGGCTAGGTTAGTGTATTATACACCGTGTGCAATTAGCTGCCCTCTGTGTTTTGCTGTTCATGACAAGGTATGCAATACGAAAAGGGGAGGGGTATATTTATTGGGAGAGATGACAATGGTGTAATTGAATGACATCCACATTTGATAAAGCAAAGCGTATCTTCAACTGTGCACCAAATTAAAATTGTTCTCTTCAAGCATTCTGAAAGGTCCCGTCTACAGTTCCCAGCTGATGAGCCCGAAGGCCACGTGTCCTGGACGTAGGCTTCGCTAAACAAGCAACGTAGCCTGCTTCAACCCTTTCAAGGAAAGAGTTTTTTTCTTCTATAGAATGGGTACGCAGCACGGTAATGGAATAACTGCAACAAAAGTAATCAACTCTGCTCAAGTTGTACATGCAGCAAGTATCGCGTACATGCACGCAAGGGCAGTGAGAGAGGATTTTACTCGCGGTGTGGTCGTGCCGGGCGAACTTTAGGTCCTCCCGACATTGACTCCAGCAATGTGTGATCCAAGGGGCACTAATGTTCAAGGAGTCGCCTGCCTTGTAGTTGAAGAACAGTTGTGCATGGACAGCATGCCAATGCGAATCTCATCCGGAAGCTTGGCCGACGCCGTCTCGGTACCACATACCGCACGCAACTCCTGTTTCAACATTCATCGTACACGGGCGATGCTCTGGAGCGATCTCCTCCGTCGCGTCTATGGACTCCCCGTTGAGCGCCGGCCTGTACGTCGACCATCCCGCGGCATGCTTGCCTCCCGCTGGCGCATTTCTGGCGCGGTCACCGCGCCTCGCTCCTTTTAGTGCACCTCAGTAAATGCGTGGCGCGCCAAAGCGGCTGAGGACGATGCCCGCGGGATCTTGTCCGTGCTGCTGGAAGTCTGTCTACTTGCGAATACATGCCACCGTTCTCCGCAGTGGCAAGGCACAGGCGGATGCGCCATGTTTTTATTGTCTCTCCTCTCATATTTTGCTTCTTGTAGCGTAGTAAATCCGCTATGACGCTGGGAGGGCCTGAATTCGACATGGACGGCACGCCGCGGTAATGGTGGCAGACGGCGGAACGGCACATCGCCACTCCCCCGGTAACGACGCCACTGGAAAGACAACCACGTGACAGAGCTGACACGCCTCACATCAAACTTGACTTTAAATTCCAGCACTGCCATGGCCTTGCGAGGGAATAGCCACTATCGCCCACGCCTACTGTATAACGCCATGGTACATAAATGTAGCTAGTTCCAGGAGAGTGCACCGAAGCCCAATATCTTTGCCTTAGCATGTAATGTACGGAAAGAGACCTTCTACACTCGTTTGTAAGCATTCACCTAAAATAACCTCCCTAACGTGAACAGTAGATAAGGTATAGTGTAATAGTATAGATCAGTATAGGGGATCAATTACCGCTAGAGCATATCCTAGGGCGACAGACGGGAGCCATTCCGGTTCGTCTTAATTGGATAAAGTACGTTTAACCTTACTGACAGACACTTGCGTTAGCGTAATACCGTAAACTTGATAATATAAAACTGTTTTTTTTTTCGTTTGCCCGTCGACAATTTTCTCTGTTAAAGAAATGTATAGAGGATCTGTGTGTAAAGTTTTTTCTAATCATTTTTTTCTTATTTACCAACTCCACTCCCCTGCTTCGCAATTTCATCTGAGCTGAATAGCTAACAGAATTGGCCCATGATTAACCACCGTCACTTTATTGAACTGTTGAAGATGCCTCTTCTAGCACCTATTCTGCCGCAGATGGGCTATTAGCGTTTTTTTTTTTGTTCAGTTCATAGCACTTTATTGACTCGTCTTAGTTGTCGGTCATACACTATCTCATGACGCAAGGAAAGTCATCAATGGAGGCATAAAACAAGGCTAAATGCTAGAAACCAGTGCGATACAAACGAAGAAGGTTTTAAAATAATATGCCTTGAAATAATCAACAACCAATCGTGGTAGTTTATCTGAGATCGCGAAAAATGCTTCTAAAACATCCACTTTATAGCTGCTCAACCCAAGAGAGGGTGCCATGACCTTGGCAAGAGCATGATCGCCAAAGAAATCACCTGGTTGTCCATGTTTAAGACTTCCTCATGTTTCACGCTAGTGCAGCTGCATTAAGCGAAAGATTTGGAACTACAAAGACGTACACAAGAACGACTTGAGTGCCGGTGTCTCTTTCTCTCTCTCTTTCTTTTTTTTTACTGTGTAAAACACCGCTTATGAATTCATTCTTTTCCCTTTTTAGATCATGCCACCAGATTCCTACTGAGAGTGGTATCGTGATAATTTCTCCAATAAAAACTACAAAAACTGACAACGCTTGACGGGCACTCAGCGATTTTCTTCGCACCGAAATTTGGCAATGCCTATGAGTTGCGGAAAATGCCGTCGAAATAATTACTGTGTGCCATATAGCCGCCCTGACGACCACAGGAGTGATCGAAAAGATTTTCCCTCCGACGACTCCGAGCCTGCGTGCAATGCTTACGCCTGTGGCGATGCGCTAACGGTTGGTAGCCGCGCTGTATGAAGTCACGAGCCAGTAATGCGGGCCATGAGGTCCCGCTTTTGAGCTCATACGTAAGTGCCTGCCTGTCCAGGCCAAGTCGTTAGCGACGAGGGGGCCTGATGTGCACGACACGCCAGCGAATACGCAGTGCGTACGTGTTACAGTGCGATGGCGCTTGGACTGCACACGCGCACGTCAAAGCCGCCGTGTGTGTGACAGGCACAGCCATGCGTGGGTGCGTCTCCCGAGCAGCTCCGCCTAGCTAGTATGGGAGGAGTGCAAGACGATTCGTGATCCCTGAATCGTTTTATTTCCCCGATGTCTGTTTCGTGGCGATTTGGGCAACTTGGTAGAAGTTCACCTCCATGCATTGTCCACACTCTAAGAAACCTTAAAAAAAAGTGACGATACGGTGCTTGAGACATCAATTATTTCTCGTGTCTTCATGTCATGGTATTCTCTGTGCTGTATGAAGATAAAGCTATCAATGCGGTCGGCTTCCCCGCTGTGTCATTCGTTACCGCGCACTGTCCAATGACGACGTAAAAAAAAAAAAACCGCCGAAATGTTGTGTGAGGAGGTGTAGGACACGCCATGTGTAGAGGAGGAGAAAGGTCGATGTTTAAAGTGTGAAACAGCGGAAAAAGTATTACTGGTAACCAAACAGGCCCACTCCTAAAGGGGCACTCAATAGAAAAAATGAATTGCTTTAGATTAATAAATTGTACTCTGCAGTCAAAACTCTAATGTCGTAAATTTTACAGTCATAGGTTTATTAGTTGAGAAGAAGTAATCAGTCCTAGCTTCGTTTTTTCGGTTTTGCGCACATATCTCCGCGTGTGACGTCCCGAATTTCAAAGCGTATTATTTTCCATATCTGGCGACATTAGCTCCTCGATATTTCCTGAAAATTGGTACGTGAAGTCTCCGGTCAGATATAAAGGTGATGCACTCGATTGTTAGCAATTAGGAACTACGTAGGAGCTAGTAGACGCTGACAAAATTTATGGCGTCACGGCGCTTGTTGCGGGGACTTCAAAGGGGCGTTGCCACCGGTGTTTTGTTTTAACGCGTTTTCTCGCAAAAAAAGGTTTTGGTATCGTGAAATAATGAATTACTAATAGGAACAGAGTAGCCTTTTCTTTTCTAATGCCCCATTAGGGGTGTGTAGGTATAGGCCAGGGCGACAAGAGAACGACCACCCAGGCTAGCGAGAGAAATAACCAGTGGTTCACGCCTATAGCAGCTTAATAATGCGTTGTGTTATGCGAATTACGGCGGGCAGCTCGGGTCACGAAGGCCCTGGCTTATTGAACATCACCCACACGTATAAAATAATCTATCGACCCAAGACGAATGAAGCGATAACTGCTACGCATGGTGTGAGACTATAGTGGGCACTTAGTTTGGAGAAAAACGAAGTTGGTGTAAAATGAGTACCAGTGTATAGTTGACGTGCCTGTGAACTCCATCATATGCACTACTTAAAGTAAATTGAACCACCGATTCATATTGTAATGCTTTGCTCAAAACTTAAGCAAAATATAAGAAAAGGGTGAAGTGGGCATTGCGGCTTACTTTGAGTGAACTAAACTCTCACAAACATTTTAAGTTTCGCCATTAAAACGACACACTGCCCGCAGTCTTTGGCACAGCTGCAACACTTGGAGCTATTATGTTCAGCTCAAATGCTCGATAATCGCGTGTGGGACCAATATTACAAGATTCACAGTACTCAGCACTGTAAACAACAAGAGAGCTACAAGTACTCTATCCCTACGACACAATGTCAAGCCACTCCGAAGTTGTGTATTTAGCCAGAAAGTTCAATCACGTAGAGTACAATATACTTTGCTAAAGGAGCGAACAAGGCTGTTCTTCGACGCAGGCAACCACTATGCTGCTTCTGGACCATCCTTAGAAGTGTTGAACGATTTCGAGTACGTCGTCCTCAACTATGGGAGAGCAGTGAACCGTCCCGGTCACGATCATGGATACATATTTATACTACCTCCTTCACAACGCTTTCAAATGCTTAGTCACTGAAATAGTATTCATGTAGAACCAGAGTAGTTAACAGGGCCGTAGAGACAATATTTTCCCGATCCTTTATTAGCATTTATTAGATTGGCGTAAAGTTGTAAAAAGGCCACAAAGTACTTTAGTCAAAGCGTATATTATTTAGTGTAACGAGGCCTTATGTCTAAGTACGTATCAGCGCAATGTTACATTGGGTTCTGCATTAAACTATCTCGATGAATAAAAAATTGGCAGCATATCCACGGAGTGAATGATGGAGAGGGGGGCGAAGCATTCGTACGTCCAATCGTACTTGCTTCCGTCCGTCCATACGTCCGTCTGTGTGACCGTCCATGCGTCCATCCGCCCGTCCGCGCTTGCGTCTGTTCGTGCGTCCGTCCCTGTGTTCACCCTTGCATTCGCCCCTGCGTCCGTTTATGCGTCCATCCAAGCATCTGTCTGTGTGTCCGTTCATCCATCTATTCAACACTCCAAGTACCACCATCTCACATCTTTTCATATCTTCCCCATATAGAAGCACCGCCATCCAGCGGACATTCCAAGGAATAAACGAGAGGTGGCACACGCACACTTTCCAACGGCTTGCGCTTCGTGTCTACTTCCCACCTTTAACCACATAGAGTTCATGGTATATACTAGTTCACTGTATTTATGGCACTGCTTCCCAACGCTCGCTAAACCTTTCTAAAACCAAGAAGGTTATGCCCAGCGAGTATAACGTAGCAACCCTTTCTTGTCAGATAGTGCTCATTGTACATGGCTGCTAATGGGGAATGAGAGACAAGAGAATTCGGATTTTAGTTAATGCGCACGCAGCGAATTTTTATTGTTCAACAACGCACAGGAAAAATCTCCCACCGGCACCACCATGCAGGTCAAAACATAATACATGTTACGCACTACTACGAGGGACGAACGGGTGCCGCTTTATGGAGCTTCGCCTCTAAAAAAGTAGCCCGTTCTAAATTCAAACCGTTCTTTTGATGGTTCGCTGCCTGATTCACTAGGCTAAAGGCTCCGACATGCACGGGATGGCTTTATGCTCTCCCATAGTTAAGTACCTATAGCATTCTAAACCGTTTCCCACGTTTTCTAAACACGCACTCATTACGCACTCTTTAAAACCGACCAGCCCTTCCTAAAGCCCTTAGTTGGAATGCTATTTGTGGTCTTGTTGCTCCTGTCAGGGGTAACTTGTGCAAACCTCTTTGGTCTATGACTCCATGTGCCCAGCCTTCACGGAACATGAGAGCTTGCTTGCAGAGCGACAACACAGACCCACCTGGTGAAAGTCCAGAGAATGCCCCGCTGCATGAACCTGACCTTCAAGTTGAGCTGAGGTAAATGCATTAGTCGGTTCTCACTAGAAGTTTAATCTTCTGGGTCGAATGGCCAATCGCATCGAGCGCGGAAAGCGCGAATGGCTGAACCGTAAGGCATGCGGTCGCAACGGGCGTGACCTCGCGTGCAGAGGAACATTCAGCGGGCCTGTATTTTACTCAACATGCTCAGTAGCGACGCGCTCGAGTAGCCTCGTTTATTCCATGACCCCTTCGGTTCACGGTCACTGGTGATCGCTCTTTAAGATAGTTGGCTGCAAGTTCGTGCACTTCGGTCGCGGCCTGCAAAGATTTCTGATGCACACGCATAGATGGCCAGAGAGAACAGGGTCATCGCTGCAGGCGTACCGTGGACAGGTCATTGTTTGTGGGTGATAATTACAATATACTGAGAAGGTAAAGAATAGAAAAATAATTATAAACAGAACTTGGTGGGCTTCGAGCGCTTTTAGCCGAACGCGTAAGGGACCGTGGGAGTTTTTGATCATGAGGCAACACGTTCACTTAGGAAAAAAAAAACAAAAAAACACGCACATTGAAATGTGTTTCTCTGCTGTTTTCAGTAAACGTTTGTTAATAGCGAGCCTTGCTGTCTTATAGCATGTGCTTCTCCACTTACGTACCAACAGAACGAGGCAGTGGTCCTTCGAGCCCAGGCAAATACTAGATCTCATCGCAGTAGCTGAATGGTCCTGACATTGCACGTTGGGTGTCAGCGGGGTTATGACGTTGACGAAGTAAGCAGTCGATGTTTTGGATATTTTACTTTTTGTTTCGGTGAACCTGCGCCCAGAAAACAAAATGTCGCTCCACAAGAAAGCAAGCTATAGACGATAGAGGCGAGAAGAGCATCGGCCATCGATAATTTGACAAGCGGCCAAGCGCGTTGGCTTGTATGCGTATATCATCGACAATGCCAGCCAGGGGCGTGGCCAGGGGGTAGCACACAGGTACCCCCCCCCCCTTCCCCTGAAATTTTTTCGCCATGGCATAGAGCGCGAAAAATGACCATATCAAAGGGGGTGCGGGGTCACCCCTGCCTCTTCACTGGATCAAAATAAAGTTTTCATCATCATCAATTCAAGGGGCTGTCCTCTCCCGTAAAAAAAAAAAAAATCTTTGTCTAGACCCCTGATTCCAGTGGTATCTCTAACGGTCGCGTAAGTTCCAGAACTAATTCTAATCTTCGCCTTGAGCACGTATTCGCATCGAAAGGTTCCAAGCAAGGAGGTTAAAAAAATTGCTGGAGTGGAAGCTTTCGCAATACTTTGCCAGCAATAGTGAAGCCAGCTTTCGCCCTCCAAAGATCTCAGAAACATGCTATTTTCTGGTTGTGCCCATTTAGACATCAAGTGGCTTTCACCTGTTAGTCGAAAGGTTACATTTGTCATGAATCTCGAATTGAAATATAGTTGTTTTTATTAAAACAAGCCACAGAGACGAGTATCGCTGACTTATTCCCCAATAAAATTTACCTTGAATTCAAGGCTTACTAAAGAATACGGGTAGCAAAATGACGCACTTTGAGCACTATCTGACCAGAAAAGGGGTCCACGTTAAACTCGCTGGGCGTACGAGGAAAACGCTCCTTCTCAATTGCCGAACGCCACCAGCTCATCATGCCCCTAGAAAAATGGCTGCGACAGCCGCAATTTTGCGGTGGGTCTGGCTTCACTCGTGGGTGATAATTTCCACTCGAGCAATTTTTTAAACCTCCTTGGTTCCAAGAATAGTGAGTTTCAAAATTGGGACCTCAAGGAGCTTGGCGAGTTAAGAAGCTTGCGACGCGCCAGAACGCATGCGCAGAACCCCAGCGAATCTTAGAATCATGTCGCCAGATTCATTCAGGGTCCGCGTGTTGATGAAGACGGGAAGTAAGGAAATCCTCGTGTCTTCCGTTTCAGCGCAAAATCAATCAGCAAGTCGTGCATTACCCATAATTTAACGCTGGATGAACCGTCGTACACTTGTATAGTTTTATCGACATGTGCCCCAGATTTTCCCATAGCAATCGATAGTATAGGAAGCCTCGTGTCCCGTGTTGACCTTAAGCTAGCGCAGAGCAGGAGTCACGGTTCAGGCTGCACCTCAGCAATCAACGCCCTAGAAAAATATCGCGCGCACTACTGAAGGCGATAAATGCGGCGTCCTCCTTTTCCCTACGATTCCCATGCAGATTGAGATGCCGAAAGAAGAAAAAAACCGGCAACGCTTGACACGAAACTTAGCTCACTGGTACTTTTAGCCTTCGCCGGAGACGGCTGATGCATGAAAGGTCTCTCGTTTTGTTTTGTTGTTTTTTGTTTACTCACCTATAGCAGATTCTCGGGTCGGTGCGGTCGCAGCGTCGGGACGTGCTCTTCACATTGTAAGCACGTATACTCATATCAGAAAGCGCGATACGGCATCCCGAAAACATGTACGCGGGATGATTTGTTTCACGCTATGCCATCTTGACCTGCTCGAAGCTATCGGGACTGATCGGGGTCTGCAGAACCAACTATAGTGTTTCTGGCAATCAAACCAAAGAGCGTGCCTGTTTAGGTGCTGTGTACTTTCTTTTAAAAAACAACAAAAGAGCGCCTTTCCCTCCTGCAGAGCATGCAGTATAACAGGTCACTAGATGAACTATCTAGGTCGCTTCTCGACACCATTCGAACTGTATGTATACTCAGTGTCCTCCACATTTTGGGAAAACGCCTAATCAGCATTCAAGCTCGTTTTAACTCCGTCGCTTCTTCGCCTTCGTTGGTGAAATGTGTCTTGTATCGGGCGCATCAAATGGCGACGTCGATAAGAGAAAAAAAATGGTACCCTTGAACTGGTGCATTACCTCTTAGACTGCAATCAAAACGATGAACGTCCCGGTTCCAAATTGCTGCCGTCCCACCAATTAATGCAAGCCGTTTTCTGGGTTCAGTGCCGGGGCCAGCGGTGATGAGCACGACAATCTATATGTATACCAAACTACTTACTGCTTTGATTCATGTAGAACACGTACAAGAAGCACAAGAAGAATGATGCGCTAAGGGTAATTTCGCGTAGCAGTGAACAACTTGATATGGCTTCTTCATATGCTCCGCTTTTAGGTTAAAGAATGGAAGGTTCGACTCCCGTACATAACGGCCACCTTTCAAAAGGGGCAAGATGTAAGAACGAGCGTGTGCTTAGAATAAGGTGACCGTTAAAGAAACCTGGCTGGTTAAAACGAATCCAATGTTCCACAGTACAGAACGGGGACACCAGACTCGCGTTCATATTGAAATTTCGCGCGAGGCGATAATGTAATTCTATGATTCCTAAAACGCAGCTTTGCTGCACCTGGTGTCAATGTGTGAACTAATTTCTTCTCATTCGAAAAATAAAAAGAAACTCGCTTAGCTATATAGGAATCAGGCCTCCCCACTAATAGGCTAGCAACCGAAATAAAAAGGATTTTTCTGTCTCTCTCTCCTTCATAGATATTTATATTGCATAGCACTGCGCATGCTTGCACAAAGTTTTATTTTCTTACTGTATTTTCAGACACCGTTCGGTGAAAAGAAACATTCATATAGAAAAATTACAATTTTCGTAGGGCATTTTTGTACTAGATCCACCTATGTCTACTGAATAAAGTGGGCCAGTCCGCACCGATCCTGCGCCAGTCGGGCAGCTTAAATTCCGCGCTATAGTATGTACACTGCCATGCCCGTTCATTACGAGGGAACCATTGGCGGGATTATGCATCTACATACTAAAAACAGAAGAAAATCTTTTGTCTGCGTGCAGGGCGTTTCAGAAAAAAAAAAGAATCAGACAGGACAGAGCGAATAACAAGACAGAGGCGAATGACAGACGGAGGCACTCTGTTCCATCTGACTTAATTTCTGAAACGTTCTGAACGCAAAGAAATAATTTTCCTTATAGAATAAATACGAACCAGGCCGAGTAGCGACCCCCTTGCATCATAAATCTACACGCCAAGATGCGTAATGTTACATCGGGGGACGCAGAAATGGGGGCCTCTCGGCCCGTGCGCGTCAAAGTCGCACTCGTCGCATGCTGCCGCCCCGTTGCAGTTTTCCTCGTCCCATATTGTGAACAGGTTCGGGCAGCGCCTTCTCTGTGTGCGGTCTCATAGCCTCAAGCTTGCGTCGCGGGCGCCCGAAGAACAAGAAGGACGAGCGGGTCATTAACCGACCACGAGGTGGGGACCAGCGCCTCTGTGTCAATAGCTAAATTGAACAACATCACTAACTATGCCGTCTATATAGGTTTGGTTTACTGGAAAATATCGATAGCATTGCGCAACAAGCAAGGTTAGAGAAAGATTTCTCTACTTATAATGCTCGCCAACCTGATGTATGGCCCATATCAAAATGCAGGACAAGTTACAGAAAACAAATGTTAAAATTTCAACTACCTGTACTTCTAAAACGCATGACAATCAATATAAGGTTAGCATATCTATTCTATCAGTAAAACGACGGTGATCAGTGCATGTATGTGTTTAGAAATAAATTATTCCATTATGATAAGAAACAAAAAATAGAAAATGGTGTCTAAATTTTAAGAGCAGTGATGAACATACACAAAATACTTTCAGCACAATGCGCATGAAACATCATTACAAAAGTCTGAATTCCAGAAGAAGTACACAAAACGTGCTACTGTTTCGAAAAAAAGTTTGTTTACTCTACGTACATAAAAATTAACAGAATATGTATGGAGTAAATGATGATGGTGTAGCGAGGCGTCCATCCGCCCAGCCGTCCATCCGTCCGTCTGTTCGTTTGTCTGGCGACAAGTGCGAGCCGTCACGTCCTTCCGCGCCCGCCGCTCCGCTTCCTCCATGCCTCACCAACGATCCGGCACGTACGGTGACAATCCAGGCGAACAGGAGACTGAAAGAGGCACTCGTTCCCCGCACACCCAGGCACAGCCCGTGCAGCAGCCAATAGGATGGATGGATGGATGGATATGGCTGTACCCTTTAGATCAGGCGGTGGCTAGCGCCACTAAGCCGTAATACTTAATGAACCCAAAACTATATTTATTTTTTCCTTAAAAAGTGAGTTTGAGGATTCGTACTTTGCAGTGGAGAGTTTATTTTTCACTCGTGCCTTGACTTTAGCCACCAATCAGATAACCTCCTTCTAGTTAAGTCTACTTGCTTAAAGTCTATTTTGCCCTCCCGGTCCCTAAACCCCAGTGCTTTGAAGAACTCTGCGCCATCATCCTGAACTATAGGGTGAAGCCCTTTACAGAACATTATCAAGTGTTCGGCAGTTTCTTCTTCCTCTCCACACGCACTGCATACCGTGTCTACCCCTTCGTATTTGGCCCGATATGTCTTGGTTCGCAATACTCTCGTCCTGGCCTCAAACAGTAGAGAACTACCCCGAGTATTATCATAGATCCTTTCCTTGGCAATTTCCTGCTTAAAAGTTCGATAGATCTCTAGTGCGGACTTCTTAATCATGCCCATTTTCCACATGTCAGTCTCCGTTTCCTTCACTTTCTTCTTAACCGATAGTTCTTTTTGGTTTGGCCACCTGCTGTTTTCTAAGTATTTACCAGTCAACTTCCTGGTTCGCTTCCTCCATTTTGTATCGACATTCTTCATGTACAAGTAGCTGAAAACCTTCCTAGCCCAACGCTCCTCCTTCATTTCTCTCAATCGCTTCTCAAATTTTATCTTGCTGCTAGCTTCCCTGCCCTCAAATGATGTCCATCCCATATCACCTTGTACTCCCTGATTTGGTGTATTCCCGTGAGCTCCTAAAGCAAGCCTACCTATTCCACGTTGCTTAATTTCTAATCTTGCTTGAATTTCTGATCTCATGCACAAAACCGCATTGCCGAACGTCAGCCCAGGAACCATGACCCCTTTCCATATTCCTCTCACAACATCATACCTATTGTAATTCCACAGTGCCCTATTTTTCATCATTGCTGCATTCCTGTTACCTTTAGTCGTCACGTATATTTCGTGTTCCCTCAGGTACTCGGTCCCATGGCTTATTCATACGCCCAGATATTTGTATTTATCTGTTATCTCTAGCGTGACCTCCTGTATCCTAAGCTCACTACTTTCGTTGTCATTAAAAATCATGACTGCTGATTTTTTCTTACTGAATCTAAAATCTAACCTATCTCCTTTATTACCGCAGATGTCTATCAATCTCTGCAAATATTCCGTGTTGTTGGCCATTAGCACCGTATCATCTGCGTACATTAATGCTGGTAGTGCCTGATCAATAAGTTTTCCTTGTAGGAGAGTAGCATTACAGCGCCATCTAGAATATCCTCACTCAACTGAAGTTCGCTTGTATAGAGAGCTTACACGACCGTGCACTTTTTTAGGGCGAAGACATCTGAAAAGAGCCCTAAAAACTCGGCCAAAATCAGCGGGCAATCGGGTATGCTGTTACCAGCTTCGGCTAAATTTAGCATAATTTTCACAGTGAAAGCTGTTATGAGATCGAAACTCGGGTCACGCGTGGCGCCGTAGTTGTCCGCCGCCGCCGCTTTCCGTAACTACATCGCATGAAATTAGAAAAAAAAAAAACATAGTACAGATGACCGCATTGGCGCTCGAACCCGGGTGCGCTGGGTGCCTGCCCAGTATTCCACCACTGAGCCACGCCGGTGTTTTTATTGCTTTCATGGTATTTATCACATTGTGTGTTAGAATTAACATAAAATGACATAGTATGGAACATAAGTACAATCTCACAGTGACAATAAGCGCCCTAGCGTTCCTAAGGAAGCACTCTACAAGTAACAAAGATCAAAAGAGCAGCGAGAGTTCTTCAAATTGAGTTATACACAGCAGGTGGCGAGGCCAAGCTAGTCAACAAGATGTGGTACAAGTTCGGTTTCAAGTCCATTTTATTATAAATGTCTTCTAGATGAACAGCCAGCCGGTGCTTGGGACTTGTTGGCAAAGTTATCTTAGACATGCCTAATGTCGGGAAAGCAATCACGTTAACACAATTTATAAAGCGTTTTAAAACCGCGAAAGAACAACCAGTCACTGCACAATGCGAATAACATAACGAGTGGGTCGTCCAATGTTCCAACTCATTACAAAAGCTTGTTCTTGTTCACTTATTAACTGTGGCATATACTCACTTCAGGCATAGTTCTCCAGCGTGGTCAGCCACTACATGAACAATCGGCACAAAAATTCTGTAGCGGAAACCATGGTTCTCAAAACAATAACGAAAAATAGCATAGTGAATGTCGGCCTACGGCCCTAAATGTTTTTTATTAATGCCGTAGCGGGTATCAAGCAACTGTGCTTGCTGCAGTTATCCAATGAGTGATTATTTTTTCCGACATTGGCGTTTGTAACTGCGGCGTGTTTTGAGAAATTTGCCGTATCGGACAACTTCGTGAAGTCTGCGTTGTCAGTTTCTGAGTTCCCTCACCTCACTTATCGTTGGAAGAATCCATGGTGTTCCTCCAGAAGGACCGAGATCGCAGTTGCCAAAATACGATGCCGAGTCCCCCCACTGAATTTTTACCAACACAGGTCTGGTCTGGTACAGTCACCTTTATGCCTCCGTTGAAATGAGTGTGAATCTCTTGATCATTTCTTTATAACGTGCAGATTATTCACCAATCAGAGAAAAAGACTTCTAGATGAACCGCTTCGAAGGTTGAGAATAAATTTATCCCTTCCGGTTCTTCTTTCCTTTGGGGCTACCGGGCTGGGTTTTAGCCACAGGAGCGTTTGCGAAGCCGATTGCGATTTACTTCGGAAGACGAGAATAGAATGCTAAGTGCATCGTTTAAAAATATTATCAAAATGAAGCATATTCATTAAAAACCTAACATTTCAAAATTATGAACATTTCCTTTTAAATAGCAAGACACGTTCGTTTCATGGTTGATCCCCCATAATGGGTTGCGCCAGGATAAATGGACAAACAAACAAACAATTACAAAAGGTTTTCACAAGGCCGTTCTTCTAGCTTTCACTGTGACTGTGCTGCGCCTTCCGCTGCCTGGCGTTTTTTTTTTTTTTGCCGCCATTTTGGCGCGATCTGACCGTACGTTCGTTCATTCGCTTCGCCGGTTGAGGCATGCATGTACACAAGAATGCAATGGGATATCATAATTCAATTATTACAATGGTACAGCGATACAGGAGATGCGATGAAACGCAACTGCATGGTCCATTGAGAAAGGGAAGTTTTATTGTACTTTTAGATTGTACATACTCCAACGAAACCAAGTGAAAGAAAACAAGTGAAAGAGTGTATACGTCCTACAAATGAGCGCAAAATCTAATTTATCACTGTGTATCGGAATGTTACAAGTTAAAAAAATTAAATAGATCGTGTTATTCACATTTCACAGAATACCAAGTATGCATGCGTACAGGAGTGGGCACATGGCTAGTACTGAACAACTGCTAACTTCAGCTGTGCCTCCCTTACTCTGAAGAAATCTGAAGAAATGTGGGTAAAGAAAAAGTGGTTATAGACTTGCAGTACTCGGTACTCTACTATGGCAGAGCTAAACGCCGTCCCTTGGGCAGCACAAAAATCTTCCTAGTTCTGTTTCTTGTGTTTAGAAAAAAATGTTTAACGATATCGAGTACTTCGTACTCAACCATGGGAGAGCACTGAGCCGTCCCGCTAAAAATATTGTGTGATTAGAAAAAGTTTATTCTTTCATGGGACGCAACAAACCTAAGGAACGAGCGTCCGCCTTACATGAACGTTGGAATGCTTTATGCTCCCATTCAACCTTTTACTTTGTCCATGCTATAGTCATGATACAGATCTACAATGGTGTCACTGGTTTCATTTCAGAAACCTGACCGTCTTGAAAAATTTTGTTTGATATTCTGACGTGATTTCTCAGCAAAACACAATAAAATTGAGAATAACCACGAACTTTTTAATAGTAATAAGCGTAGTGCTTATAAAGCCAGCAAACAGTAGTTGCCTTTCTGAGCGGAAACAAGGCAAGACGCTTGCCCTTCTTTCATAGAAGGGCGGGCGCGCCAGCATGTGGTTCCACAGCAAGCGGTTCGGAGAAGCGCCTCGAACATGCCCGCCATCTTGTAAATAACGACATTCCAGGGACTTTTTCCTTTTTGTAGGAACGAAGGAATGTCACAGTTTCATTGAGTATCGGTGAAACTTTCTGTACTGGACATATTTTTGCTGTTGTGGACGTACTACATTGTTCCTACTGACTTGTTAACCCAATTTGTTAATACTTGTTAATACTTTGTATCGACCCCCCTTACACAATGCCTCTGCGAGGCTTGTAAGGTACTTGTAAATAAATAAATAAATAAATAAATAAATAAATAAATAAATAAATAAATAAATAAATAAACTGTAACGGTAACGCGTAACGTTTACGTAGGAACGGCAGAGGGAAAGGTGATTTTTTTTTTTTGTAAACGTTGCTCGGCCTTGAACGCACGCAGAAAATAATTCAAAACATGACAGATTGGCGAATGCATGAGGTGCGAAAATGAGCACAGGGAAGCGCGCGATGCTGACAATAAACACGCGTGGGAAGACCATCTGTTTACTTTTGCTATTAGTATGATGTAATCTCAGAGCAATCAAGGGCAGTTCTGGACGGTAATAACGCTGACACACCTTGAATATATTTTTTTCACTGGACATTCGAGAATGATCGAACACCATTGTAAGTAGCCGCCCGGAAAAGATGCACTATTTTTTACCTCGACGAAGTTATGGTTGGTCCGATCAATAGCATTGTTGCGTGTTTGTGTGTGTGTGTGTGTGTGTGTGTGTGTGTGTGTGTGTGTGTGTGTATTCTGGTGGTTTTGTAGCGCGTCGTTGTGACCTTGTCGGCATAATTGAAAGACCTGCGTGCGGTTCTATGGTGTCTTTGAAAGTGCGAATGATTGTCGTAAAATGATGTAATCACGTAAAATACAAGTGAACCAATCGCAACGCTTGAGGCACAGAAAGTTACTAAAGTGCCGATGGGCTAACCACTGTAATCCTGCACAGAGACTTCCCACTACGCATAAATGGTCTGAGGACCCAACGTGGCGGTGTCAAAGCTACACTTAATTCTATCTCTTTGAAGTGCGCGAGCCCCCTTGCCGCTTGCAGTGTGTACGATACGGAGTTTTATGTTGACTGATGGACTGGAAAGTTTCGGCCTAGTTTGTGGAAGTATTTTTCTCGTCGCGTGAGCTTCAGCTGCTCCATGGCGCAATTGTCTCTTTGGTATCTCGTGCATGCCACCGACAGCTTTACACAAATCTGTATTTTGACACCCGGGTGCGGGTGTCCAAATACAGCAGAGAGAAGGACCGGAGCGTAGTGGAAGTGAGTGCTGCAGTGAGGCCTTTTCAGTGCTTGCGATGGTTGCGTTTGGCCAGGCATCTATTTAACGGGCCAGTTATCTCCACGGCTATCGGTTTATAATTTTAATCGACGTTCATTTCAAAAGGCACAGCATCAATAATGACTGTCATGCGATGAACAATACACGTGCATCTAGCGATACATTTTTGTTGCCCCAGCTGAGCCTGCCCTCACTGTTACTACATCTATTGACATTGCTATTCTTTGCGTATAACATGGCAGGACCCCGAAGCACTTCACAGAACGGCCTTTTAACAATTTTAACGAACTTCTAATGACGAAACAAAGCATGTCCGTCACATACCAACATCGAGATGGAACTCTTATTAAGTCGTACAGAGACTTGTATCCTAGACATTACTTCACATACGCACACTGTAATATTGAATCAGCACCCATCAAACGTCTATATTGTTCATTTTGGTGCTGTTTCCTGTGCATGCAACGTATTTATATTGGTACATGTGTGGCACATTCTAGTCAAAGAAAACTTGGATTACGCCTGAGCTTCGCCTTCAAGAGTAGAACGCGATAGCATCATCGGGCTCTATGTGTGTGGCCTCTTCAGTTGCAATAGCGTCACTTCGGCTCTCAGTGGATGCTTCAACTATGCCGTAAAATAACGACCATCAGCACACGTAACATTCGCCGTTTCGAACAGTTATTGAATGTCTACAGCAAGTGCAGTAGCGAAGTGTCCGCTACGCCGCATTTCTTCCTTTTGCAAATTATGAAAGAGTTCAGTATACGTGGCAGGTAAGGCAAACGCTAACTTACGCAACTATTGACCTGAGCACTTTGTAATGATCGGCCCTTTATAACGCTCACTCATCGCGCAACCCTCATGTTTTGATGCCTTGTGTTATTAGGCTATATACTGCCACGCAACATTATATGTGTTAAGAAGACTCGTCTAATTGGAACATATTTGCCCCGCCATGGTGGTCTGGTGACTAAGGTACTCGACTGCTGGCCCGCAGGTCGCGGGATTGAATCCCGGCAGCCGCTGCTGCACTTTCGATGCAGGCGAAAATGCTGTAGACCCGTGTGCTCCAACTTGAGCGCACGTTGAAGAGCCTCAGGAGGTCGAAATTTCCAGAGCCTTCCACTAGGGAGCCTCTCATAATCATATGGTGGTTTTGGGACTTTAAACGCCACCACAGTATATTTTGATCAAAAATTCGAGTGTAACGACATAACCTACGACACGCTTTATTTCTCCAAATGCTACTGTAACGAGTTGATTTTGGATTAAGGGAACTTGTCACTGGAACTCGTTTCAAAATTAGGAAGGAATGAGGCACAAACTTTCGTTTCTGTTTCAGAGGAATGTGTACATTACTGCACGCCTGTAGTCAGGAGGAGGGAAGAGGGGGGGGGGGGGGTTACCCTTGGGGACCGGGCACCTCTTCAAATTCGGGTGGAGGGGGGCGCATTGGAGAGGACAAATAGAAAGAATAGGTGTTCTTAAAGGCTTTCAACAGGTTCCCCACCCCAGCTCACCCGAAAAAAAAAAATCCTGGCTATGTGCCCGGGCCTACGAAGGCGGATTCCCCCGATATCGAACACTGTACCAGAACGCTAGACAAGCACGAACACAAGAACAAAAAAAAAAAAAAACCACTTGGCCTAGTGGTTTTTTTTGCCGATCATACACTGGAATATACAGACTACCCTGCCCTTCAATTTTTTTCCATTCCTGCATTACAATATTTTTTTAGCCCCATTCTCAAACAAAACACATACGTAGTTCTCTTATTTGGCTGTACTTGGCTGCACGATTTTTTAGCTATCCTGTGTGCTAGGGGTGAGTACCATTCAAGCTGTTCAAACAGCGTTTGGCGGCCCTCCCCGCGATGTGATTTTGGCAATACGGATTAAAATGGGAATTTAAGCTTAAATTTCACTTTAAATACCATTCATGTCACTCTTAATGAAGTCAGTTTAGCTCCGTGTATATTTGAACGCGTATGTGCACCCGTTCGTCATATCGGTGATGGTGCCAATAACAGACCCTAGGATATGCTGTGATTGACACTGAAGGCACTCTGCGATTATAAGTTCCAGTGTATGCAAGGAATCCGCATTTTTTAAACAAGCATTTGTATATCATGCATTAACGACGGAAACAGCAAACGCCCACGCTTTCGCAATTCAGTTCTGCAGCGTTAATTAGACGATTTGTACGTCAACACAGGCAACTTTTTTCCACACATACGGCCGTGTTTTTTATACTCGTTTACTGAAACTCGCGCATACGACCTAATATCTTACATGATGGAAGAGTATATTTACGGGGCCCGATGGATTTGTCTGTAATAATATTTACGGCATTTTGATGGCATTGTATGTGAGAGATGGCAGAACCGTGAGCGGAGCGATCGCAGCATTTGTCATGCTGGCGTTTGCGGAAAAATTGGGAGATAGGGCCTCGAAGGCTGCAGAAATAAAATATTGGTTGAGACGATTGTCAGGGGTGAGAATGGCGAAGCACGTTGGATAGGTTAACGTGGCGCCAGTGCTGTTTACTTGGTGTGACGAGGAACAGGACACACGCGTCAAACCCAAACAGGTCACGTGGCAGCGGTTCACGCATACGTCACCAGTGGAGTTGTTGGCGTCGGTGTGTCATATGTGAAAGCGGAAGTCATGGATGAAAGCTCCTCTTTGTTGATGTCACGAAGACCAGCAGACGAGCAGTGAGGCCGAGGGGCGGGCAAGCGTGAGTCTTTGCGCTTGAAGCCCTTCGCGAATCAGTGTGCGATTCAACGGTACGCGAATGCGCACTCGGGGAAGGCCGGATGTCGCGGGCGCGTGTGCGCTGTATTCGGATGACTTGTAGTTTATCGAGAGGTTGGCAATTCGTGATGGCACAATATTCGCAGCATCTTTAAATGGCGTCGACTACTCTGTTTCGCACTAATGTACATGGATAATATTATACTGAATGCTGAATAAAATTTAGCCACTCGAAAAAGCTGAGAATATTGCGAAAGCGTCACTCTGAAGGCTAGGAGTATGTAATCATCATCATCATCACCATTATTATCATCATCATCATCATCAGCCTTACGACGTACACTGCAGAACAAAGGCGTCTCCCATGTTCCGCCAGTCAACTCGGTTCTGCGTATAGTTCACTATAGTTCTGTGCCTGCTGCTGCCATTTTATATCTGCAAAGTTTTTAATCTCATCTGCCCACCTAACTTTCTGTCTCCCCCTAACCCACTTGCCTTCTCTGGGAATACAGATAGTTATCCTTAATGACCAGCGGTTATCCTGTCTACGCGCTACATGTCCGGCCCATGTCCGCTTACTCTTCTTGATTACAGCTATAATATCCTTAACCCCGCTTTGTTCCCTGATCCACTCTGCACTCTTTTTATTTCTGAAGGTTACACCTACCATATTTTTTCCCATTGCTCGCTGCGTCGTCCTCAGTTCAAGCTGAACCCTCTTTCTAAGTCTCCAAGTCTCTCCTCCGTAGCTAAGTACCGGCAAGATGTAGCTGTTATCTACCTTTCTTCTGAGAGATAGTGAAAATCTACCTGTCATAATTTGAGAGTACTTGCCAAGTGTGCTCCACCCTATTCTTATTCTTCTAGTTACTTCCATCTCGTGGTTCGGCTCCGTGGTTATTACCTGCCCTAAGTAGACATAGTCTTCTACATCTTCTAGTGCACTATTACCTACCTCGAAGCGCTGTTCACTTCCGATGTTGCTGCACATTACTTTAGTTTTCTGCAGATTAGTTTATGACGTACCTTTCTGATTTCCTTGTCTAACTCCGTAATTATGAGTTGAAATTCGTTCGAAGAGTTACTCAGTAATGCAATGTCGTCGGTGAAGGGTAGATTACTAAGGGACTCTCCATTAACTCTCATCCTTAACTCTTCCCATTCTAAGCCTCTGAAAACCTCCTGCAAGCACGCGTTAAATAGCATTTGGGAGATTGTATCCTCTGCCTTACATTATTCTTGATCGGTATTCTGTTGCTTTCTTTATGAAGCACTATGGTAGCAGTTCATCCCTTGTAGATTTCTTCCAGGATGGTTATATATACTTCATCGACGCCCTGATTTTGCAGTGTCTGCATGACGGCTCATATCTATACTGAATGAAACGCCTTCTCGTAATCTATGATGGCTATGTATAGTGGTTGGCTATATTCTAAGCATTTCTCTACTACCTGACTGATAGTATATGCATGTGGCCGATTATGGAGTAGCCTGTTCGAAATCCTGCTTCTACGCCCCGTCGCGCGGTGTTTACATTCGAAGAACCCAGGAGCGTGCGGCATAGAGAGAAAAATAGAGGAAAGGAAAGAATAGTTAGGCCCTGCGCGAATCGCGTTGCGCCTTCCCCTACTGCTGACACCTAGCTGTCTTCAACTGCCCCCTGACCACCGCCTGTGACTCGTATTCCGAAGCGCATGCATCTGCCTGCTCGGGGCTCTTTTATTCCTGCACGCGAAGTCGGATTCTGAAGTGCGCTGATATTTCATAGAGGAGGGGGGGGGGAGGGTGCAGTAGATTTTTTTATTTGTTTATGGGGCAAGGCCTTAGTTACGGGAGATGAAGTTGGGGCCCCACCACAAGGAGCACGTGACTTCTCGTCGGTGCCATCCATTCCTGGTTCCAAGACCACGACGCTCGGCTATACACGTTCTCTCTAAGAGTATAACTGAGTCCTGGGTCCATTCAGCTAGCCTAAACATAACAGGCCCAGACAATGCTCGGGAAAGCCTGCGCGCTCCTATACACTCCTCGTCCTAAAACGATTATGCCCTGCGGCATAACTCATGCCCGGCCTTACAGTGACCAACAAGCTTAACTCGAATGATCTTCAGCGTGACATGGACTGGTTTTACTGATGCCAGTGGCGAGACAATGAGTGCTGTTGCTGAGATGCCTTGGTATGCTTGAAAAGTATCTTGGCATGCTTTGGTAACGTCTATAGGTAACAGAACCCAAAGCCATGCGGCGCAGGACACGCTGTGGTGCGTTCGAATAAAGCTTGCGCAAAACTGTATACGCCCGTTCATCCGTACGTCCATTCATGCGCTAAATTCCTTACACAGGGGCGACCAGTAATCAAAACTTGTGATGGGGCAGTCTCAGTAACCAGCTGCTCAGCAGCTTTCAAACTTTCAACGCGCAGGAGTGGCACAGTGATCGGCAACGTTGGATAGATAAGATACAGATCGCTCCTTTTTCAATGGCACTGTTAATCATACTCACGAACAACCGGGTCAGAGCGGCGGCCTCACCTCACCTTCTCATGCATTACTGCGCCGCAATGCAGGCCGCTTTGTTCCACTTGCGCAAAGCCTCGGCACGACAGTGTCGTCGATGCATTGAAGGCGGCCCGGCGGCGGGAACTCGTAAAGGCTGCCGATCTTTTTTTGTGTGTGTGAGGCAGTGCGAGCTTGCGCATATAGTATGCACGCCACCTTACTCCCTCCTTCCGAGCAGAGAACGCACGAAGAGTAGAGAGGGGCAACAAAGCGGCGTTTTGTGTTGCGTAAAGCCTAGCTTATGCACGTTCGAGTGCTACACTTCAGCGCTGCTGCTGGAAGGGTTAGGTTATTCGGAGTTCTAATAGCGGAGAATATTTAGCGCGGAAGCGGCGCAAAATAAAAAAAAGTGAGATTGAGCACAGGTTCCTCCTTTCTTTTTTTTTTCTTCGTTCTTGTGTTGCTTGTACGCCAAATATTCTTTACCATACGTTAGCGGCAAGGCCTCTTGAACTCCTTGTGCAACCGGCGTCAAAGATGATTCAGGCAGTCTTTCTGTATTCCGCCTAATTCCCATATATATCTTCGTTCTCTTGCTCTCTTTATCTTTCGTCCTCTAATTCATTCATTCACAAAACTTTATTTGTGTCCTGAAGCCCGGTCTTTTCAGACCGAGGCGGTAGTGGCTATTATTTTGTCCAACATGTATTAATGAAAATCTCCCGCTGCCATAACTACGTTGCCCTTACGTACTGATCAATGTACATGCCATCGATTGGTTAAAGGTACACTGAAGTGTAGTACTGAATCGGCTCGAATTGATAAATCATACCTAGTGACCTAGAATGCTGGTGACTGTCATAAGTTCATTCATAGAGAAGTGAACCAGAGTTAAACTTCTAAATTTCGCGCCGAAATATCGGGATGTGACATCATGAACCGGAAACGTATTTCTTTTATTCTGGTGACAGTGGCACAATGAAATTTCCTAAAACTTGGTATGTTACGTGTATAAACACCTCCGAAAGCAATGCACTTCCTTTTTTACAGATTAAGAACGACGTGCGACCCAGCAGACACAACCATTACCTGATTACCTGTGACATTGCGACGTTTGTTGCGGGAAAATTGAAGATGCCGCGGCTACTCGCATTTTTTGTTCGTTTGATTTCTCGCTCACCAAACATCTTCACACTGCAACAGTATAGTGTTTTCAGCATTGCGAAATTGTAATTTGCTAACACTTCAAACACCGTTTTCCTGTTTAGTGTCCCTTTAATAGCACGCCATGTTCACCCCCGTCTGCCATGCAGGACAGTTCGCACGAATCCGTCTTTCTTTGGGCTCTTGCGTTGGCCTAGCTCGGCCGAAGCTTTGTGGAATGATAGGGACAAGCCAGAAAAAGGGTCCGAAATATAAAGGCATGCGGAGACCCTGCCAATGCGTTTCGCGACATTCCCAATGTGAAAAGCGCGCATGCGCCACCACACCGTAAAAAAAAAGGCGGGGGGGGGGGGGCGGAGGGAGGGGTTTGCGTAAGTTTGCCTATGAGCATTGCGCCTTTTTTGTGGCGTTATTACAGGTGGTATTTTCTCTTAATGTGTAATTTCATGCAATGACACCTGTGTTAACGCATCAAGGCAAAAACTCATAAAGTTAATAATGCGATCGCCTGAAGCGACTCGCCAGCGAAAACCATCACATTCTTCTTAGTCAATGTATTAATGAAAAATTCTGTACCTTACGTAGTTTAGCACTGCCTCCGAGATCAGAGGCAATGCAAGCTTGTTGCAAGTCACGTGACTCTGCATTGTCTCCGTGATCGGCCCACCCACCAACCTTTGCCAAGCGAGGACGTCGTGATCGGCGTGTTCGATTCCGGCCCGCCGTGCGGAACCGGTGCTGCAAGAGTTCAGGTGCATGGTGCCACTGCAGTGCAAACGCAGTGCAGATGGTGCAGTGCCATTGCGTCCTATTTTGTAGTTTTTCAATCGAGGGTTCTGATGCACTGCCTACCGCCTACCACTTGCTCCGCGCCCGCAAAACCTGAAGGTGGCCTCCCCTGTGCCCACATTAAAACGAAACCACATAAGTTGGCTCACCAGCTGCTGTGTGAATGTCCACAATGCCACTATCACAGCGTTCTCATAAACAGCAAGAAATAATCGTTTACATCCACCATCCACGGCATGCTAGAACAAGCGCCGGTGAAACGCGCCGTGTACGTCTGAGCTCCACCGCGATGGCACCACCTACTAAGCAGGTTGACGAATTCTCACCACCGCGGTGGCACCACTTCGGCACCACGGTGCGAACGCGAACCAGGTTGCAGCGCAACAAAAAATCAGGGACTGTGGTGCAACGTGCCATGAACTGGTGCACGAGGTGCAGGTGAATCGAATGAACCTGATGTTACGAGATGTTATGCGACGTTCTAGATTCGTCACATACTTTGGCGATGTGCTTCGTCAATATGATGTCATATAGTAAGATCATCACGCTAGGATGACTCTTTGCATCACTAGTGTTGACGACGACACCGCGTTATGACGGTCGACGCCGACAGTCAACTTCGCGCCCGTTGAGACATCCAAGCTTCTGGCCTTAAAAAGGAGCGACCACGCGGAAGTCTATCCAGGACACCACAACTGTGTTTCCTCTGTCTCTCTGCGCTCTTTCGAACCACCACTTACCCGAAGCGCGTGCCGGCAACTTCTTATGCTTGTTGCAGTGCGTCCATGACTCCGTTACCCCCGCGCACACGACGGTGTTGTCTGCAGGTGAACAAGGCCTGCCACAACGAGCTCAGCGCGAATGCCTATAGATCGCCCCCTTATCGCCACGCAAGCCGTCCTTGGGCGCTTCTGCCGCGGCGCCCCACGCGATTAACACCTGCGCTTTCGCGACCCTCGAGTGCGTGCCTACATGAAGATTGAAAGAAAGCGAGAGTTACGAAGAGTGGAATTGTGCGAAGGCGGCGCATATCGTGCGGTATAAGCGCTCGACAACGGTACCAAGAGCAGAGCGAAACATTTTTGTGAGCTAAGTGAATGAGCGCGTGCCTTTTTGATAGTTATCCTTGCTTATTTCATCAGCCAGCTAAGAATTCGACTGTGTTTTACATGACCGATATGTCGCAAGCTGTTTTGGTTGTATCTACACACCCCTTATATTTACGGAGTGTGCAGTGGAAGTTGGAGGTACGGTATAGTTAGACAGGACACTGGCAAGCTGTCTCCGGAAACAAAGAAGCTCATTAAGAAGCGTCAAAGCATGAAAGCCTCGAATACATATGCACTCTGCGGGCTATATTCTAAAGCGTAAGTTGCCACGTATTTTCACGAAAATTTCGCGCCTCGCAAGAACGAATCAGATTTATCGTGTCACGGACAGTCCGGTATGTTCGGTGACACACAAAACATACAAAGTGGTTGGTGTTCGTTTCTTGCTAACGCATTAACACTGCGGCTAGCACTAGCCGAACAAGGCAGCATTGGGAGCGTCTGCCTACTGATCATCCTTGAGAGGACGCTCCTGAATTGCGCTAGGTAGCGCGACAGCCTATGAACATTGCGAATACTGCCCTGCAAGACTATGTGCCGTTTGCACACTTAGCGATCTGTCAAGGAAGGCTTTGCTGGAGATTCTTCTATGGTATGACTAGACACACCCGGTGTTGTCCGCGTACTATGAAAGGGCTCAAAGCTGTTTGAAAAAAATGGAGGGAGGCGTTATTTGGAATGGGACAGGGTCTGCGATACCCCTCTCTGCGGGAAGTTCGGTGCATGGTCTTGTTTGCAAACTTGCCCCGCTCTCTAAGCGCATAGGGGCCAAGGCTATTTTGACACCCACGTCTTTCAACCTTTCAGAAGTGCGAGGGTACGAGAATATATATGCATTCCGCCCACGCGTGTGTAGGTACGGGGCTCCATTTATATAACGCATAGGCACAATAGAAGACTCTTGCCTGTACAGTATACTACGCACTCGTGGACGTCAGTGGGTGAGCTGCTCTTTTTTATTTTTTACGCTTCGTTCTCGCCAGCCTGCCTGAATCCGTTCAATTCCAAAGAAAGAAAAGATAAATGTAAAGAAAAGGGGCTGGCCCCGATTGTTTAACGTCGCGGTGCCGACGAGGGCCCCCGGAATATGCAGTGCCGTGTGGAGGCGACCTTCGAAGAGCCCGGCCGGGCAGCGAGCGCCAAGCATTGAGGCCAGGAATAACGAAACGCGGTCGGAGCTGTTACTATCTGCCGTTTGTTTGTTGCGTTTCTTTTTTTTCGCAGTTTTTTTTTATCGGTCAGACCTATATACGTGGTTCTGCTATTCAACGCTGGCGTACGCAAGCGACAAAACGTTGTGGTAGGAGAAATGGGTGAATCGGAAAGAGACCACGAGCTTCTGGTTACATTCACGACGTGAAGTGGGACGTACGTGTCTGAGTGCCGCAAACCTTTCCGTTCGATCAACAACCACTGCGCATGGAGCAATGTTCGTGGTGCTGGAGACGTGACTGTTTTTTTTTTTGGAAATGCTTGTGCAGGGGCTGTTCGCTAGCAGTCATTGCGGTTGCGAGAGGTAATGTAACTTCTGCTGAAAGAAATGTTTGTTCCCCCGTAGTTGAGTTATGTGGGCAGAACTACATGTTCCTATGGCACTGTATAGAACACTTGGTATTCCTAATGGTGCAACTTTTGTTTTAGACAGTTAACAGAAGCCTTTGCAAATGTTCGTTTTTTTTGCTTTAGGCAACTAGCCCTACGTTCCAGGATTTGCTGGAACTGGTTTTCGCCAATATCTTTAGCGCAAGAGTATCTTGCGAACACAGTCTGCAGGCCCAAATTCTCAGAACATTTCGTTCGTGAAGTCCTGCTTGCGTTTTACGGCCACCTTCCAGTTTTGACGTTGCGTCGATCATAGTGATTCATTTAGTTTTCGTTTTTTGAATATATTTATCATAAAAAATGTAATTTCGCGAGAATGAGAAAGTCATATTGCGGTCTGAGCGACTTGTTATAATTGCCTAAGGAACGAAGCGTATGATTGCGTCCCACGCAGCACCATAGCTCGCGTTCATCCGCAAAAGCATACTCCACTGTAACAGTCGCTTCGATGGCCGTGTTCTGGGTTGGTCACTCTCGGAGACAGCGTCTGTCTGCGCAACGTATAATCTCGAGTGTTCAAGGATTGAAACGACTTGCCTTGTGTGAATTTTCCGAAGCAGCCAATCAGTGTGCACTGGAAGTGACAATATCGCTGTGACTCTTCAATTCAGAATGCGAGCCCTGGTCAAGGCCGCTGCCTCTCGAACTAAGGCTGTTGACTTTAACGCTGCAACACTGGCGCCGGCAAACTCAGCGCGCAGTATACCGCGACGAAATTTCGCAATCGTCACGCGTCGCTGCGCTAGGAGAGGCGGGATCCAGGCGCTCGGTCGTGTTTATATTTTCTCATTCCAACACACTACGCACACTCCGGCTATCGACAGCACAATCAATACGCCGTGGGATGTTGTGCCTACAGATAAAGCCCACGATGCCGCTGGCTGCATTTCGTGTATCGTAATTCGAGTCCTTCGAAAGCCCCGGCTGCCTATTTCTGAGAGGGTGCATTTGTTATTGATACAAATACAGAAAAATCCAAGTGCGTGGCCGTGTCAAAGCGAGCCGGTTTCCAAAAAAAAAAAAGAAAGAAACATGGCTCCGCAGTGGCTTCTGTATGAAACGAATTCACGATCGCCATCCTCTGCGCAAGATCGCGGCTCATTACACATGTGTAGACGCACTGCGTGAACTCTTTAGATTGTGTTAAGGGTTGCAACAGCAAGTAACGCTTCGCTTCACTGAAGCGTATCGTGGAGGAGATCAATACCCATCCTTTTTCACGCTGCGCGTTGTGTGCGTCTCTTGATCTGCATCTGTATGTGTAGGCATGCTCACAATTCTCAGAGCAGGCCACTCATGCGTCCGTGAACGCATATAGATGACGTCACTCAAACCGTCATGTTGCAGTACCAACGTGGTGGGTAGCGTACTGCAGGACATTACGTTTACATCACCACTACATCGCATGCAGGTTCCTTTGTTATGCAGGCACAGAGGCCAATAACCTGCCAGCGTCTTCGTTCTCGCCTTCAAGTGGGTTAGCCGCCACGAAATTATGCTCTCCCTTGAAGCCATTAAAGTGGCCATGTTAGTTTACCGTATGCCATGTTTGTTTGTTCACCGTGGCCATGTTTGTTTACCGACCTTATGAACAACCCAGCTGTTTAATGAAAATCGTCATGAAGTCTCGCTACGATAGGGAGCACACTACAGAAGATTCCCGTTTTACACCCCTGATACACGGCAAACCTAATGTCATTCACAACGAACAATATTAAATGGACCTAATATCCTTTAGCTGCGTGCTGTCCCGTGACTAAAACCAATGTCATTTTGAAACAAAGACCACGACCTTTGCCGTTTGGAGCAGTACATTTTGGGAGAAATAAAAGTACACTAAAACTTGCGCTTAACGTTCCCATATCCACAAAAGTAGTTTTTATGAGTAAAAAGGGGCTTTTACAATATAAATGTGGCCGTTTTATACAACTTGCCATAACTTCACGACAAACTCAAAAACCAACATGGCCGACGACATGAGTCGTGAGTACAATGGACTGAAGCGTGGCGTTAGACTGACTTACCGGCTGCAGAAGTGAGACGGTGGCAGCGATTTCCTGTAGTGCCCACATTGGTCACGACAACACACCTAACCGCATGATCAACATTCACAATACAGGCAATAACAACCACACAGCAAAAATCAAACTTGGCCAGCGTAGTAGTCGCTGTAGTTTAGAGTATCAAAACGGACAACTAGGCGAGTTCATGTGCTTCCACCTTGACCGAATATTAGCGTGGCCAAATGGGGCACTAGAATAGAAAATAGAAACTACAGTGCTGTAGTTTGTCTTTTTTTTCATCCCCATCTTTGTCATGCTAATAGTCGCTCAAAATGGTAGTTCAGAGTAGCTTTTCCTTGTTATAAACATTCGAGTGTGCTATTATATCATCAAACCTGTAATAGGTTAATCCAACAAAGAATAATATATTTATAAATGATAAAATTTACGTATACATAAGTGAACAGTCATCTCCTTAAACGTTTCAGTCGTCGAGACTATTCAGTCGGCCCGAAATCGAATGCGAATGCATTTGGAGAAATCATTCGACAGAAAATATTACTTTCCTTGAATAATAACAATAAATTTATTTCAGGATGTAGAGGAAGAAAACCAACACTAGTGAGGTATTAGTTTCCCCGTGTGACAGTAAACCATTGACGTTACCAACGAATGTCAGCAGCTGTAAATGACATACCATTTGCTGTGTGACAGGTGTCTTAAAAACAGTGAATGATTTGAATGCCCGTGAAAAGGGCTAATTCAGGTTTTCAATTCACCATTTTTTTCAATTTGTGTGGTCTGTTAAACATTGTTTTAACGTGTGACCACAATTATACGTATACGCTTAACAAACAGCACCAACTAGCAAAATATGTCTCATTGAGCTGACATGATCGTTGATCTTTTCTGGTCTGCTACGAATGCGACTTGCTTCATCCTACAATGGTATGTAGACACCGCCATGCATTATATTCAAGAGAGAGAGGGAAGACTAAAGGGAAGACGGAGAGATTGACTAGAGGAAGACTCCGGTTCTTTGGCCTGTACTTGCAAAGAAAAAAGAAGGTGTTAAAGAAGGAAATAGAAGACTACTGTCATTATTCAACAAATGTGTTTAAGCTTGCATCGTCGTGGCGTGCTTCATCGGTGAGTTTCATCTGGGAGCTTGCTCCGGGAAGAACGACTCCAAGCGGCACATCCGAATTGCGTGCCCGTTAATCGACACTAAAGTCCAGGAAATGAGTAGCCTACAAGAAAAACAGAAACAGAATGAAGAGACATCTACTATAGGCAGACGGCTCATTCGCGGCCGCACATCTAGACTAATCTGTACAATCTGCCGTACATATCGGCCCCCCAAAGGACTTCAGCAGTGCATGCCTATGGTCTTTCTTCCGAAAAAAGAAAGCAGACCTGCCCGGCGGAGGAGCCAAGACAGAAGACCAATTTTATCGTCGTCCTTGGCTCTAAAGATATCTCAATATAGTATATGCTCTGAATCACTGTATGCTCGCTTGTCAGTTCAGCCCGTCTCGCAAAGCGTAGACGGACGCAGGTACCTGGCGGTGCCTGTCAGATACCACTTCATTGACCTGGACCAGTGGCGTAACTTCGCCTCATCAAATTCCTTTCATGTGCGGCATTCAAGCCGTCAAGCCCATGACTGACAAACTTTTCCGGAAGGAAACGTCGCGTGCGCAGCGCAACTCTAAAGCATGTTCCAATCTTTAGCATTTTTTTTCGTTGTCATCTTGGCCGTTCACAGGCGCAATCTTTGGCGCAGCTGAATTTCGATGGCAAGATTGAATAAGAGCTACGTTCAAGATGGGAACAGTGACGGCAAGTTGAGAGGTAAAGATCCAACGTAACTCTTCGGGCTGCGTGTGCCGGGATGGCGCTGAACGAAGGATTGCTAGCTGTCATTATGGTGGACCGGCACCAATTTTAGACTCCCAGAAAGAACAGCAAAATAAGCAGACCATAAAACATTCAGACAGCCAGCTAGTCGGAATTCAAAACAAGAACATCGTCTGTTGGTCCAAAGAACGCTCTATATATGGGTCACGCTTATGTAGGTAATCATCGCCACCGGAACCGGGTATCTTCCTTCAGCAGGTTAACAATGGCCCCGCTTGCAGTGGAGCGTAAAATAGCAAAGTAGAAAAAAACATACTTCTAACTAGCGAATCCATAGCGCTTCGTTCCGATAATCCGCCGCCAGTTGTGTACGCTCTCGCGGCCGCTCATTTTTCTTTTTGTTTTACGCCGTTCACAGCCATGTGTGCACGGCGATATGAACACCCCCGGTGTAACTGATTCACCGTACTTGGTTGTAAAGCAGAAGTGATACACATTTGAACGTCTTCGCGTGTAGTTATAACGGTCCCGGAGAGAACGCAGCTTCACCGTACGCGGTAGCCGGCCAGCGTTTTCTTTGTTCCGCGCGACCTGGTGCCTTGAGTCAGGGAAGCAGTGTACATAAACAACGCGGCTGTCACCGACTGACACCGACTTGACACACCGGGGAAAGAAAGAGAGAACCGTGGCGAAGGTCCAGCTTCGGCTATAGCGCGGGTCTTTCGAGAGACATCAAAGAGAGGGAGAGAGAAGGGCCACTCAAGAAGGGACGCCTAGCCACGTCTAGAGTGTGCTATCTGTTGGTATACTTGGCATCCTACAGGAACGGCGGCGACCGCCCAATCTGTCCGGTCTTGTGTCCTGCGTGGACCGGTTTCCCGCGGAAGTGGGCCACGCATACGGCCTCCACCATTCCAACAGCTCGTTCTGCCGCGGCTTGTTGCGCATGGCCCGCCGCATGCAAGGCTGTTTGCACGCTCGCACACCGCCTCTTTGCCTGCTACCTCCCTCGTCGGACCATAGCCGAAATTCGCGCCACCGACATAGCAAAGAGACGCCGGCCCGTTATCTTCTCGTAACTCTCTCCCCCATTTCTCCTCACCACTCTCCAAGTGTAATTTGCAGCTCGCTCGTAAAGGCAGCGGAGGTGATGTTCGACGGGCACTGCGGACCAGGGGGTGCCGCGCGACACTGTCGGGTTGGCCAATTTAAGAAAAACAATGAAAGGAGGGATCGCCTCCGCGAGTGTCACGTTTGTGGGACGTTGAAGCGACGGCGCTGTGGGTCATCGGAGCAGCGGTACGGGTCTTGCCCTGACGAGACAAATGTATTCGAGCCCCACTGGGCCACTTGACAAGTGTTTGTCTAGCATTTTCAGCAGCGCATGAATCGTCTGGTGTGCAGAGATAAGTCATTCAGAAGGATGGAAACAGGAAAATAAAAATTACGACGAAACGAAAGGCACTGAAGTGGAGCTGTTAGAAGTGTGGCAGCTTGGGCTAGTTGGTATGGCATGACGATAGTTATAGCGCGAAAACAAAACGACGACCTAGAGACAAGAAGGACACGCGCAAGTAGTTATATTATTTTTACTTTTCTGTTTCGTTTTCTTGTAAATTTTTCTTTGCCGTTTTTCTGTGCTTTTGTTTTTTGTCTTTGTTTTTCCCTTACTCGTGTTCTGCTCTTTGTGCCATATGGTTTTTATCACATGGTTACTGTCTCGTCTATATATTTTCATGCTCTGCGCCATAAACTCATTTGGAAGTTAGCGCTCGTGTCTTTCGTGTCCTTCTTGTCTCTGTGTCGTCGTTTTGTTTTCGCGCTATAACTATCATCGTGGAGCTGTTAGGTCCCGTTCACCGAACTGCGCCATGCTCCCAACCGAGCTGCAGAAATTAGGCGCGTTTTACTTCTAACCACTACCACTACCACCACTGAACTATGTGGCAAGGAAAAGATGAGAACTGCTTAAGGGTAAGAGTGGTCTATTTCAACCAATCAGAGGTTGGGTGCTGTCGAATGAGGAATAATTTCACATACATCGTTTCATAGAGACATTTATTCTGGGTTGGAAGGAAGTCAACTATGAAGTCAGCCAGCAATGCAAGTCAGTCATGGTGTTCGTGCGGTTTGCTGGCCAGAGCAGATTAAGCAACAAATGCCAGGGAAGCGGATTAAGCAACAAATGGGAAGAAAAATAGGATAAAGGGTGGAGATACTTACAGTGCGAAGCGCATGTGGAGGTCGCTTACGTCTGCAATCGATTTGTCGTCGAGGTCAGCCAACTTTGAGAAATCGTATGAAAGAACGCTCGCTGAACCTTCAAAGAGTTGTGCCAAGATCCTTGAAAATAGCCTGTCATCTAGCTTGTTGTACTCTGCTGGAAGGATATTGCTTCAAGAAACGGACCAAAAGCGTAAGCAATGCGCCTGCCGGACGGAGAACACGGATGGACGAACACTTTTCTGTAAAAATGCAGGACGTGAGGAAGCAGTCAACCGTGGTGAAGCTAGAACGCAGGGTGACTTGGGATTATTTGCTCGAGGCATAGAGTTTATTGAATGTACGCTAGAAAAAACTGTGGTGCTAGTGTCTGTGGCAGCTTAAATGCATGGTCCTTCAGCGAGCATAAAAATTATGGGTGGTGCAGGGATTAGCCTGGTCTTCGTACTTTATGTTCCTTCTGGCTTCGCGTGGCTTGAAGCTGTTTTGTCACTAAGAAACAATGGGAAAATGTTCGGCAGTTACACTTCACCACCTTCACCTTTTAGTATCAGCATTTCAATGCAGCTCACGAATCTCAAAACGGTATGTTCTTTTTTCGTAACAAAACCAAAACACAGCAATAAACGTAGGTACAAGTGTGATTCGCCGCCCGCAAGCACGAAGACTAGGCAAATCGGCGTATCACCCATCATTCCCATGGTCGCTGAACGATCGCAGCACCAGAGTCCCCTTTAGTTGATTTTAGAAAACTCTATGAATAGAGGGACACGTGAACTCGCCGGGATTGCGTGCGTTCGAGAGTCGTCAATTGAGAGCCGTTCATAGGTTCTTTTGTCTGCCCACGGGGCTGTACACGGTGCAGAAGCACAGAAACTGAGTAGAACTGAAACAGCGCTACCACCATTAATGGTTCGCGTAGTGGTGACTCCCCTCTCCTGCTGTGTGTTTTTCTGGCAAGACATAATAGCGAATGGAGCACCAGTAATATTTCAGAGAATTTTTACCTAGAGTAAGTGCAGTGGCGTGCGAAGCAACAATTCAAAAAGGCATAGAGGTGTCCCAAAGCGTTCGTTACAATTAATAAGTAGCTGCCGGATGAAAGCCTCTCCGAGTGGTCTGCTATTTATCGCAACTTGTGCGAGCGCATTCCACATGGTTCCTGCGAACTTCGTGACTTCGTGACTCTAACTCGCTGTTCTTGCCAAATGCGTGTCCCATCGCTTGGTACCCTTTCCGTTGTTCTAACTGGCCACTGATTGTTTGACCTTACAGCCTCATACTGAAATAAAATTTAATGCTGCACAAAAGGCTCTCTATGTATATACGATTCGCGCGTAACTAACGTCGTGAGCACCGACACTTCTGCGCTGCGGTGATTTTACCTTTTCCTGTGAAAGCAGGTCATTCGAGGCGACGTTCATATCCACGTGGCACGTTTCTTATTACAAACTAGGCAAGCCGAGGTTTCGCAAGTAACGACGCGTCGTTCGCAGCTGCGTTAGCCCCTGCAAGCTGTCAAGCGCGCTGCGGGGGGCAAGGTGAACGGGCCACCGGGTGGTCATGCCCCGACGTGCCTGAGCTATAGCGGGATTGTGAGGAAATGTAGCGAACAAAACGGGGTCAAGGAAGAACAACGAGAAAAAAAAAAGGGGAGGGTTCCTGTTCCTACAGACATTAATACTTCTTCCCCGATCATCACTATGTTCGCAGGCCAAAGGCCTCTGCCATGTTCCAAACCGATTAACCCTGTCCTGGGCTTCTTGCTGCCACGTTATACCTGCGAGCGTCTTGATCTCATCTGCACACCTAATTTCTGTATTTCCTGATAGGAGTACAATTAAGCCCATGGTTTTAAACAGTTTTCAGGGGCCTTCCGTGAAAGAGAGTAGATACTGGAAGCTTAAAGCACACGCTCCGCTGAATTATTAAGAAAGAATAAACTTTACAAATCTTTAAAAACATAAATTGCTGTTTCTCACTATAGCTACCTAACATCTTCATTCAACGTGAGATCTACGTATTAAGTTATTCGTTTCTTTCGACAGCCATTTCTTGTGGTTTCTGGTCTAACTTTTTGTTTCTTGTCCGCCATTTCCATTCTTCGTAAAGCAGTTTGGCGCTTCGTTTCAGGAAGTACAGGTGGAGCCAACTGAAAGAAAAACAAATGCCATGAATGTCGGAGCGTTTGTAAGAAACCCGCTTTACGTGGTTGATGCTATAACAAGAGATACGTCGCAACATCGCTCGCGGAATCCCACCATGTAGTTAACACTCTTTGCAAGTAAGGAAGGTCGAAGAACCATTTTTCGCTTTACACGGTGAGTCAAGCTGATGCGTTCGGCAAACCGATGAAACCCGAGCCTAACAGCTCTTGCCATCAATCTTACCTTCATCACTTCCCTTGACCACTTGCTGCATATTTATTGCTTCAGATACAGGCAAACGTGTCCATGAAGAAAGCCTCTGGGCTCTGGCGTTATTCGTTTTAGTACACCGAGCCATTCAGCCGAGGCAGTGCAGTTGGGAGCCTTCCTTGCTTGCATCAACGCTACATCTCTGTTATATCTGACTTGGAGGCACTCGGAGGGCATCGGTCCTGAAGCCACGTTCTTTATGCGTGGCTAATCCCGTGTCGAACTCGTGGCACCATGGTCTCAGCAAAACACTTTTATTTTCATTAAAGGCACGCACACTCAGCATGGAATAGTCTCATGAGATAATTATCAACGGAGCGCATGGTGTACACCACGTGTGTCATTTCATATCAGCCCCTATGTTTATACGGAATATAAAGAAAGGTCTCCGTGGCGGCTTTTGTATTTTGACTATTCTCGGTAACTAAAGTTACAGAAACTTAAATTGGAGAATTTTTGGCTTAACTGCACCGTTTTGTTTTGTCTTTGTTTCCGCCATCACGAGTCTATTGGCCTGGTTGTTTTTTGCCCGTACGTTAACTGCGATGCCTAAACTGTCTTGTTTAGTCCTGATATCATATTTAGCGTCACGGTATTCTATTCTTGGTGTCTCGTATGTGAATTCGATTCTATTTTACAATTTGTCGGTCTAGTTTGATTTCTCCGCGACCTGTACGTCCCACACGCGCTGGAGGTGACAAATGCGTGGTCGCAATGAATCCTATGCACGACGATGCTCTGATCTACAACTACAAGGGAGCAGACTAACAACTGTCACGGAGACCGGTGGGACTCCGGTCTGCTATTTAAGGAGGCTAGTTAATAAATTTAAGAAGGAAGGAAAAAAGAAAGAAAAAAGAAATAGCAGGGCGCATGCACGGATCAACGCGGGGGGCCAGTACGTACCGGATAATAGATTCTTACCTAATAACCTTCAAGTGGCTCGCACATTTACGTGTACCCTATACTTCTAACGCAGGCCCGACGGCAGAGTCTGAAGTGTCAATGAGATAAGCTCTTGGCATTGTGGAAAGCCAAGAAGTGCAAGTGGTTGCCTATAAATGTGTGCGAACGAGCACCCGGGCAGCGTTTCGCTTTCCTGCATTGCGAACAAGCGACATTTGCGAGGCGCGTTGCCAAGTTCTCCTGGCACGTGCACGCTTTGACGCATGTCCAAGATTAGACACACGCACAATTGCGAGCATGCGGAGGTGCGAAAAATTGGAACGCTACAGAAAGCGAGCTGGTCATACAACAACCGATCAAACAACCAGCCGATGCAGCGGGAACTGCGTACT